>NC_064626.1:312784783-313087813 GCF_023864275.1 Schistocerca cancellata
ACCTAAGCTTCATTTTTCATTTATCACTGCAGCGTACCTCAACACTGTCCATCCCCGGTAGCTAAATGGTCAGTCTGCTTTCGACTGCGGTGGGGCGAGGACGTCCGTTGCGCCCTGCCGTGCGCGACCGTCACCGCTTGCTTGTGTTTACCTTCTCGCGGAGCGAGTTGTATTTGTTCCGAGTTCAGTGCGACTATGGCACACACATGGCGCCACAATACGATCAAAATTACTTTCCAACCAGATCACGCCCGCCCTCGAGCCTATGACATTGAACAGTTCATACGCGACGATCTACGTTTAGATCCGGCGACTGTCGTCGGAATACATTTTTCTATAGCGACGAGTGTGGTGTGGCCAGTGCAGAGGTCTGCACGGCAGTGGTGTCTAAATACGTGAACTCACTCAGATTCAAACATTCTGACGGGCATATGGGTGCAGTGACGGTGGATCATGCAGCCATGGGCCTAAGGACTGTAAGGGTTTTTGAGCTCGCCTTCGAGGTCCCAGAGGAAGTTGTCAAAATGGTTCAAATGGCTCTGAGCACTATGGGATTTAACAGCTGTGGTGATCAGTCCCTTAGAACTTAGAACTACGTAAACCTAACTAACCTAAGGACATCACACACATCCATTCCCGAGGCAGGATTCGAACCTGCGACCGTAGCAGTCGCGCGGTTCCGAACTTGGCGCCTAGAACCTCCCGGCCACCGCGGCCGGCAAGTTGTCAAGGACACCTTTCAACCATATGGCAATGTCATCAGCCATATTGCAGAAAAGTGGCAAACTTTTTCGACGTATAAGGTCTACAATGGTGTGCGCCAAATTAAACTTGACCTCAAGAAACATGTGCCCTCCTATTTAAACATCGGTGGCTGTCGTGCAATCAACCGCGTACCTGTTCCGGATGTGGGCAGGAAGGCCATGTTCGATCAAGCTGCTTACAACGTAGAATTACGCAGTCACTAGTGGGAGACTCCGTTTCCACGACGGGGACGACAATCCTGCCTCTCACGTACGCTCAGACGACGATGCACACCATAGATAAGGATGAAACGGGCGATCGGGCACATCCATCGACGTCAGAAGGACCAAGGGAGGAAGAGGAAGGAACCCCGATGCCAACGCATATGTCGCCTCCTCCACAGCAACAACAGCAGCAACAGTCCCTCGGAATCCAGACGCAATATAACATTCAGGACGAGATGGACGTGGACGCGAACATTGTCCCGACCGCTGCTTTCCTAGCGGAAGGTGATACGACGCTGGATTGCCGCCCTCATTCGGATACGGATGTCCACGTTCGAAAGCAACGTTCGCCTCGACGACGCAAGCGACGTCGGCGGACCCCTTTTGACGATTGCCTCCTACACACGGCCGGTCAAGAAGGTGACATCTTGTCAGACGGCATGGACGCTGCGCCTGCTGAGGATCTAAGTGGTGTAGACGGTTCACTTGCCCATACTGCGAGTGCCCAGTTACTTCTTGCACCACAGATGCAGCAGGGCACGGCGATGGATGGCGCTCCGTCTACCTCTATCAAAGACGACGTGCGTGAGAGAGATTTAGGTGACGATCAGCTACACAGCATCGTGTTGCACCCATTGTGGTCGGACGATGTTGAGGAACATCCTGGAGAGGGCTCGGGTGACAGGGGAGGGGGTGGCATTGGGGATGCCGCTCCTAGCGTGAAAGACTCATAATTTGTAACGGGTTCGGTGGGTCCGGCATTTCTTGCTGTTATCTTCGATTGACAAGGCGTCTACCCTAGG
Source organism: Schistocerca cancellata (assembly GCF_023864275.1). Lineage (NCBI taxonomy): Eukaryota > Metazoa > Arthropoda > Insecta > Orthoptera > Acrididae > Schistocerca > Schistocerca cancellata. Next base: position 312,786,555 of record NC_064626.1, read on the forward strand.
TGAAGAGGCTAGGCAGCACACCTTTTGCCTTGCCACAATCAATATCAGCACGATAAGGGCACCACACAAACTGACAATGCTACAACGCATGTTAGATGCGGCGGACATCGACGTGGCCCTCTTACAGGAAGTATGTGTCGCTAGTTTCCCTGACTTCTGCGGATATACCGCCCACATCTCCCACGCCTCTTCTACCGATTGTGGTGTGGCTGTCCTGCCACGGCAAGGCTTGGCGGCTACGGACGTACTGTACTTACCGAGTGCAAGAGCCATGACCGTAACTGTCAATGGTGTACGACTCATCAATGTATATGCCCCTTCAGGATCAGGGAGACGGAGAGATCGGCCCCGCTTTTTTTCGGAAGATATTTCGCGTCTATTTATGGGCCGCAAAGACGATATGATGATCGGAGGAGATTTTAACTGTACATTATCTTCGTCTAATCAGCAGCCACATCACGTCCGTGTGCGGAATTGTAAATGCTAGTGCGTGACCTCCACCTGATCGACACGTGGCGCCACATTCATCGCCCAGCTCTTGGTTACACACATTATACAGGTCATTCGTCCAGTCGGTTAGATAGGATTTACGTCACAAGTACGCATTCGACGGCGACGAGAGGAGCAGAGCTCTGGCCCACTGCATTCACCGACCACACAGCCTATATTTGCACCATTGCCCTCCAACCTGCACGTGTGTGGCGCAGTAGGCCCCCCTGGAAACTGAACGTCGCCCATCTGGACGAGCCGGCATGTAAAGGTGCTATCGAAGAGTCGTGGAACGCGTCCTTACAGCTACGTGGTCGTTCCGATCGACCCTCAGTTGGTGGATTGAATGTGCGAAGCCTGCTCTTAGGTGCACCTTCATGGCTTACTGCCGGGAAGCGGCGGCATGGAGGAGGAGCACGGAAAACTTTTATTACACCGTCCTACGGGAATGTCTTGCTATGGAGCCCTCACCTGACAGGCGGATCATAGTCAATCGCGCGAAAGCGCAGCTCGTCTTCTTAGTACGCCATCATTTACAGGGCGCTGTTATACGGTCGCGTGCTCCAGACATGATACAATCGGAAAGGCCATCTATGCACCACGTGCTCCTGGAGTGCAGGAGGCTCCGGAGGGCACTGGTAACCGACATGATAACGGTCGACACGTGGTAGAACAAGCAGATATAGCAGAAGCCTTCTATGGGCATTATTCTCACCTTTATTCAGCAGTGCTCCCTGATATGACGACGGTAGACACTCTTTCAGCACATGTCCACGGTGACAGAAGAGGAAGTGCTCGACGCCACTGGTAAAGGAGTTCCCCATAAATCACCAGGAATCGACGGATTACCATTAGAGTTCTATCGAGCCTTTAAACAACTGTTGGTACCGTGTTGGGTTGAAATTTGTCAGGAATTGAAGCCCGTGGGTATACCGTTGCCTGCACCGTTCTTGGAAGGACTGATTGTCCCCATCCATAAGCCAAAGGGACGGAATCATGTCCGCGATTATCGCCCCTTAACGTTATTGAACAGCGACTTCAAGATCTTTTCGAGGCTGCTATCAGAATGTATTCACGGCACAATATTGCACGTCCTGTCCAGCGATCAGACGTCCTTGGGGGGACCCAACAACATCCGAACTGCGTTATGTCGTTACAGAGATCTCATCTCTCTTGCACGGGTGAAACGTTTGCCGGCAGCTCTGGCGTCTATCGACTTTAGCCAGGCTTTTTACCGTGTGGGCCACACTTTCCTCACGGCCGTTCTATGGCACATGGAATACCCCGACCCCTTTATCACAGTGTTGACACGCCTTCTGCATGGTGCTACTTCTCGAGTTCTAGTTAATGGAAGACTGACGGCACCCATGCCGATCCGTCGATCAGTACGACAGGGATGTTCATTATCAACATTGTTATTTGCATTGGCCTTAGAACCTTTGTTGTGTGGTCTCCGAGACAGACTCACTGGGATACAGTTCGGCGGTTCCATGTATCGCTGCACCGCATATGCGGATGATTTGATGATCGTCATACGTGGAGCTGACGATATGGCGACGGCTTTGGACTGGATTCCAACCTACGGTAGAGGTACTGGTAGCCAAATCAACGTTTACAAGCCCGTCGTCTTTAGCATCGGGATTGGGCTGCCGCAGGAACACATTGCCCCCTTACGCTTCAGTGGTACTGTCCGCTGCTTGGGCTTAGATTTCATGAACGACATGCAACGCGCGACGACGTTCAATAATCGACGCCTTCTTAACCACAATTCGGGCCGGAATTGCAAATCAGCGCTTGCGATCCCTCAACATCGTTCAGCGGGCGTATTATGCCAATGTATACCTTGCGTCCCGCATACCGCATGTCGCCCAAACGCTACCCATTCCGAACCCCTTGGCGCGTAGCATTATGGCAGCGCAGGGATACTTCGTCACCGCTGGTATCTTACTGAAGATCAGATACGTATCTCTTACCCTCCCCAAAGAAAAAGGTGGTCTCGATCTAGTTAACGTCCATGATAGGGCCATTGCCCTCTATGTTAGCTCATATTTATGTCTGCTGCGCCGTTGTCCTACAAGCCTCACGAGTTTGCTTCTGACGGCGCTACGACCTGCTTCACTAAGAGCGCCGGTGCCACTACAGGACATCCCAGCGCCCCTCTCTTATATAGGACGTTTCTATTTAGAACAAAGTTATTCCAGTGTAGCGCTCACGACGCCACGAATGGCCAAAACTCGATGCCTATATCACGACATGCTGCAACGCCGCCCCCTAAATGTGGTCGAACTAAAATATCCTGACATACGGTGGCGCGTGGTGTGGAAGACTGTACACGATGTTGTTTCCCAATGGTACGTAGTCGTTAATGGGAAGCTGGTTACGCAAGAACGTCTCTACAATATCCACATGGCAGAATCTCCCAATTGTGTGGGTTGTAATACAGTAGATTCTGACGAGCACTGCCTCAGCTGTGGAGAGGCGGAACCGGTTTGGCACCTAGTACGGCAGATGCTGGCTTACCTTTTGCGAGTTACGCCGGAGCATATATCTGCACGCACGTTATTATTTCCGGATGAGACGTTTTACCCCAAGACTCGAACCAACTTCGTCACCTGGATACGTGGACATGCGGCCCATTACCTCTGTCGTGACGGACACAAGAATTTACTTGACTTCTGGCTCTATTTGCAAGAAAGACATCATGCTATTTCCGGGCATAACAGATATCGACAATGCTTCGCAAACTACCTATGGAGAGCCTTTCACAGCCCGCCGTGTAGCTGGAATGTTCCAGGCAGTGGTAAATGAAGTCAGAACAAACTACAAACGATCGTATATTGAACTACCTTTATCACAGGGCGCAGTCGCTAGGAAGCCTGACTACGAAGTGGTAGCTTTATTTTCATGTTTTTTATGTTTACTATCTTCGATGGTGTCTTCATTCTGTTTTAGTTTTCCAGGCTTGATTAACTATGACTGTTCTAACATTGATATCTATATAAATAAAAAATAGATAAAAAAGTGGTCAGCGTGACGGATTGTCAATCCTCTGGGCCCAGGTTCGATTCCCGGCTGGCGCCCAGAAATTTTCTCCTCCCAGAGCCTGGGTGTTGTGCTGCCCTTATCATCATCCTATCGTCCTCATCGAATACCGGTCGCCGAAGTGGCGTCAAATTGAAAGATCGGCACCCGGCGAACGGCCTGCCCGATGGGGGTCCCTAGCCATACGATTAAATTAATGAAAACCTCAACACTCAATATAATAATAATGAAAGTGAGTTAATTAAATAACAGACAATGACAGATCATAGTTTACAATTACGTGGTGCATTTTTAATATGATGTTTTATTTTAATCAGTTATGTTAAACAGTGGTGACTGTTTCTCAGGCAAACATGTCCTCTTTTGTAAGATTATTTTTAAAGTATCCCATCTGGCGTTTTTGAAGGGAAAAAGGCAGGCCTTGTATCTTATTCTCTTTGTTGCATCTTAAGGTCCTGCTTGCTCTGAATTATTTGATTTAACGTTTGTACTTAAATTGTTCGTATATGCTCATTCCATAAATTCACTTGGATCTTTTTAGTAATATTAACATATTAGTTACGCTTACTAATTCAGTGATGAATTATATTCTTATATTAAATTTTCCCTATTTTAATTAAATTGGGCGGTGATCTAGACAAATTTTGTAGCACACGAAACTTACAGTAGTCTGCAGAGTTCCACTTGGTTAACTTCCCCCAGTTTCTGTTTGCAAACCACTTTCCAGATAACTATTCATTAATTAATAACCATTTAAAGTACTTTAAGACCGTATGGAATACATCACTACCCAACATACACCCACCTGAAGGCGAGTATTGTGGAACGTCTGAACAGAAGAACAATAGGTCGAATGTGGATGTGTTTTATTCTTCTCACCTCATACAAATAATAATTGCGCAGTATAACCGAATCAAATACAGCACAATGAAAATGAGACCAATCGATGTTCACGATAAGGGTCTCTTGGATACGGTATACTGTCATTTTAAACGCTGAATCCATGTAAAGAGAAATTTAATGTAGGGTATTTAATGCAGTATCTCAAAACGCAAGACAGCATTTGAGTAGTCATACCTCCCATACTGGTCGAGTGAGGTATTCACAGTTTCCTAACTGCAGAGAAAAAGCTCCAGAATTTATATTTAAAAGAGTGGCAGTGGCACTGAAATTTCAGGATGCTTTTACACAGCAGAAATGCAGAAGAGCTCAGAACAACGTGAGTTTCTCAAAGACCGAGTCATAAGAAGTTGATGGAATAGAGCACTAGTTAAATGGCTTGGTTTTCCTGCAACACAAAACAGTCCGGTTGACGCTGATGATTTGCTTTATAATGGGGTGCTCAGAGCACAGTGAAACGGAGAACAGACAAGATTGTAGCTTAACATGCTTCATAGGAGACATGTTATAGGATGTAGCGGTATTGTCGACAAACTTCCAATTGAACTGCACATTGTGTGGTGTAACTACTGGGTATAACTACCTGGTACAACGCCTGAAAAACGTTTGGCTTGTGCTGGTAAGGGTTTAACGTGCTTGACGAGGCGTGTTTGGAACACGACATTGCATATGAAAAACATAAAGATCTCGCACGACGTTACGCTAAAGATCGAATTTTAGCTGATAAAGCCAAGACAATACAACAGTATTTCGAATAACACAGAGGCCATCAAATAACTTCACCTGGAAATTAATGATTAAAATGAAGTCGTGGAAATAGAACCTGGTGCATACGGTACTGACAGTTTAAACGACGTTTGAAAACAGTCTGAAAATGGAATTGTGCTACGTGCAAACATCAGTACACTTAAATATGAAATTTAAACACCGAATGCAGCGATTGGAAGCAGAAAGGTTCGAAAGGACGGCTACTGGGTTTCACAAAAGGACAGGTTTTGAAGAAGTACCCTAATAAATTTTAGAGATCCGACCAGCCATTGAATCTACTTCCTGTTGTTACAGTGCTTGTCGAGTGTAACATTGCAACAAACTACTACATCAAAAATAGATTGATTCGTACAATTTACGGCCTTCCCATCGGTTGGAACAAGGTATAAGATAGTTGATAAACCTACCAACGCTTATCTCCAGATGAGCGCGTATTAATGGTTAACCTCAACCAGACGTACGCAAACATCGCAGGACCCACATCCTGCGAGACCTCACTTTAGTGAAAACTAACCCTCACGCAGAGATGGCAGTAGACCTTTTGTGTTGGCCATCATGCCAGTGTGGGCGTGGAGGAAATGGTTCAAATGGCTCTGAGCACTATGGGACTTAACAGCTGAGGTCATCAGTCCCCTAGAACTCAGAACTACTTAAACCTAACTAACCTAAGGACATCACACACGTCCATGCCAGAGGCAGGATTCGAACCTGCGACCGTAGCAGTCGCGCGGTTCCAGACTGAAGCGCCACCCCGGCCGGTGGCGTGTAGGAGCTCCACCTCTATATTAAAAGGAAAAACCAACGCTATTTACCTCCCAGTAACAGTTCGGACATTGTGGTATCTGGAGCTGTGCGTTGTCACCAGAATAGGCAATTCATTAACTTTCGTGGTGAGCAAATCATTGTACGACTACATCCAAAGTGGTACCGGCAGTTATCTCTGTTGTGCAGAGACCCGGAAGCGGCAGCGACCTCCAACCAGCTAAGTGCAGCAGTGACCCACCCAACCTCTCAACGAGGACAAAGACGCCGCCTTGCTGGAAGACCGGAAGCGGTGGCAGCGACTTTTAACTTGCTGGATCAGAAGCGGCGGCGGCGACCTTCACCTAGCCAGAACATGCAGCAGCTTCCCAGCATCCTCGTACTGTCAACGAAGACAGGATTGGCATAAGATATAAAATCAACATGCATCGCAGAGTGCGGTGCAGCGAAACAGCAAGTTGGTAATATGTTCTAAATACGAGTTCCTTAATCAGTAGGTCTGAAACTTTACAATGGCGTTGTTCGATATAACTAGCCCAGTGCAATATGATGAGTGTATTGTACACCAGAATTGCTTCTCGGATAAAACTTATGCATAAACCACGTTTAATAAGAGTGATGAAATTATGATTGTCATCCAGTACCATGATGCTTTAACCTCCATGCAAGAGTTTCTTATACTTTGAGGGACCATTTACGAAAATGGATGGTACCTTTACAGTGGTTTCGAGCTTTACAAGTAATGCTCTGGCATTACTGTTTGATGAGATACGGTATGAATTTAATGCTGTTGAGACTGACCGTACACAAAATGTACACCTAGCATCCAATTTTAAAATGTATGTCTCTGCCTCTCGCTTGGATTTGAACGACTTAGAAAATGCTGGATTGTTCATAGACGAGCCAGTGGGTAGAACAGTGGAAGAGTACAAGAGGTTTACTGCATGTATATCTCTAAAACTGCTTATGGGATACTTTGAAGACATGTGACTAATTGTTCCGAATGTTAAACAGAAACTTAGTCTGATACGGAGTGCGACAGATAGCAATACTCATACAATCAAGGAGTTCAAGAGAAGAACGAGATCACCATCGGTGAAATTATATGGAAAATGTCTCGCATTGCTGCATCAGATGAACAGCGTTTAAAGCTTTTAAAAGTTCGGAACGGTGGTGTATTTCTACCGTTATCTTTCCATTAAAGGGAGGCTATCGAGTACCCAGTATGACCGTCTGCAAACAAACGAACGTCGGTTATTAAAGCTCAATACGAGAGACGGCCAGGTTCATCATATATGTATTTCAGACAGATAGAAGAGGCAGTGTAGAGAATGATTTCACCGGATTTGACCGCAGCATGATAATTTACACCAGAAATGGAATGAAAATGTATACAGTCTAGCACGTGAATGTATGCGAGGTTGTCTCCTTCATACTATGAAGGGGAAGGATGTCGGCCCAACCTACGGAAATTCAAGGTACTGGTGTCAATCGACGAAACAGATTGCCCAAAACAGGACGAGATACTCGTAGTTAAATCCGGACCTGTAGATATATGAAATGAATTTGAAGCTCCGGAAAATTTCCCAGAACACACTGCAGCATATAATCTAGTTCTACATGACCATATGACTAATTATTGCCCTCCCACCGGTGTTGTGCAATGAGCTGTATAAATGAACAGGTGTTGAGCCTTACCAGAGCATTTCACCATAGCATCTTGAGGTGTGAACATCATTGAAGACTCGCGCGCGTGCGTGCACACACACACACACACGCACACACACACACACACACACACACACACAATTACTTATAATATGATAGCAGGGTCGTACTATTCTGCAACATTTACGTCCAGTCTCATTCACGCCCTCCCACTCAATCATAATCCCCCATCCCCTCTTCCTCAACAAGTGAATAGCGTTGGTAGGGGTTAGTTTCAACCATGTCATCACAAATGACTCTTTTATCGTCATGAGGTGTCAGGCTGACTTTAAACTGCAGCACAGTATACACTTCTTCCCCTCTCGGTCGAATACTCGTTTGCCGTACCATATGCTGCAGTTGCAGTGGTGTACAATGAACACTGCTATAAAGGCACTCGATGCCACAAGAAGCAAAATCCAAGGCCACATCAGTGTGCCGCCTTCCATTGTGCAATATGCATACCTTTTTTGCTCGCAGACCTACAAACTCAACAACTGGTGATCCATTCACTTCGTCTTTCATAACCTTCTCGTTCTGTGGAACAATGCTGTTAGAATTATTGGCCGACTATGATGACGTGTTGAATTCTTCATTGTGGCAACTTTTTATTTCATATGGATCACAACTGTTTGATTAAGAAATATGTGTCCATACAATGTAACTTAGGATCATCGAAATGAGGTTTCACAAACTCGTAATGAAAATGTTATATGTCTAATTGTGTACTTTTGAGAGGTGTAGGTTGCACATTGCCACACAGGTTCTGTGAAATGTACTGAGCCGCGCGGGGTAACTGCGCGGTCTGAGTGAGGCGACTTTTCACGGCCCGTGCGGCTCCCCTCGTTGGAGGTTTGAATCCTCCCTCGGGCGTGGGTGTGTGTTGTCCTTCGCGTAAGTTTGTTTAAGTTGTGCGTAAGCTTAGGGACCGATGACCTCAGCAGTTTGGTTCCATAAGGCCTTATCCAAATTTTTTAAAAAAAGTACTGCAACCTTCGCCATCTCCACGTAACGAAGTTTCCATTGAATATTGTGACCCACTTAAAATTTGGTGGGTTGATGCCTTTTCTTACACCCCAACGCCCATCCCAATAGGTTCCAATAAAAATTTCACGACATTCCCTCAAATTCTCCGTTGTTTAGCTGGAAACTGAATTATTCATTAATTAAAAAATATGTGTCAGATTTACTTATCGCAGAAGCTCTTTGTTTCATATTCAAATCAATTCCTCAGGGAATGCATGAAGGAGATAGCCTAAATGATTCTAATCAGTTCCATTCCAATCTGAGACACTGCTGGAGATTACGAGAGTATCTCTGCTTTTTTTCCCATTGTTTTCATTAATGTTGAGTTGTAGCCTTCTCGAGGAACTAATTGCTTCGGACAGAGCAGCAAATTGGCGTGCGCATCACGCAAGCTAAAAGCGTATGTGACTTCTGCCTCCACTACACACCCCACATCAGAATCATCCGCCACACCCTCCATTTTTCCACCTAATCCCTTGCATTTAGGTTCGGACACCCATCGAGACTCGCTAGCCGGTAATGATTGTTGCATAGCGTGCCTGTATAAGTTATTGGCATCCAAGAACATGATGTAGGTGGAAACAAGGAATGTGTTGTACCTCTCACCCAGATGTATGTTATGTGCCTTGTCGCGACTAAGGGCACATTGATGAAATCCTCCGCAGATCCTTCACTTAAAGAAAGAAAGCATATCAGCACTGGTCAATAGTTCAATGCCACTCTACGGTTTCTTGAACCTAGCTTTGCAAGACAACCCAGGTGCTGTGTAATAAAAGGTGGGACCAAAAAATATCTTGTCACGAATGGACATTTATTGAAAACATCTGTGAGCAAGCGCACGTCTGTCTCCGTGTAAAGTGATATGTGCTCTTCTAAAGTCTAGATGTTCAATTCCCACCAGACATTCACATCATTCTCACATTCTGCTTTCGTTATGGCACTACCTGTAAATTTGCTGGAGAATGCAGTTATGTCCAGTAGTGTGGTTTCGTCGAGTTTTTCCATACTATCTAGATACTTCTTACTCAAAATTTGAAACTTTTCTCCGTTGGGGAATGCAGTTTGAGTGATGTACATATCCTTCTGAGGATGAGATTCAACAATGTTCTCGAGTGGTTCCTACATAAAACGTAGCGAACCAAGGAAGTGGTGAATAATTCTTGGCGTCTTTCGTTTGGAGAATGAAATACGTTTTTCAACGCTCTCATGCAGAACACTGACCTGATCTTTCTCCATATCCAAATTAACTACGTGTTCAGCTAGCAAGTGAGTATCATTCCCACTTAAATTATAAAAATAGGTGTCATGGTAATTCATAGTTCAACTTGCATGTGTTCTTGGCAGCGCCATAGAACTTATCTGTGAGATCATAGTGACCTCTATGAAGTATGTATGTAGTGGAAACCCACTAATATGGTAGTGAACAGCCTCATTATACAAATATTCATTCACTTTCGATTTGGTCATGGGAACGTTGTCACTGTAAAAGTTATTTACCTCTCGCGAAAGTTTTTCAAGCTCAGTGAGAAGCCAACCGCAGGACTGCCCCCGACATCAGATTTGTATCGGTTAAGACTCGAATCATAGGACAATGCAATTTGGTATGTTGCTGCATGTGGTATGTGTTTTTCTGTGACGATAGTATGTGAGGCTGTAGGGTCACCTTCATAATATGTTACAGGAGATAACGGGCTTTCGAAGTCGGCATACACCACAATTGGGCATCGATCCTGATGGTGAGCATTCTTAATTAATTTCTTTTCCTCATTATGCATAATAAAACATATTGGATCGCTGGACGCGCAGTCTGCTAGATGTGCCGCTAATAATTTGTCTGAAGAAAAGGCATTCTGACACATTAAGTAAATATCCTGTTCATTACTGTTTATGCACGTGTTTACTAATTTGGGAGGGAATGAGTCGGGACATGTCCCTGATTCAACACAAAATGATGTCTTTTTCCTGTAAAAAGCAGCATGTTCTCATGCATGTTACACCCACCATCAGATTTTGAGAACTCAGCTCATAAACATGATCCTATATTCCAGTATTCTCCACCCCAAATGTCATCGATTTTGGCAGTGAATTCGATTCTGTCAAAGTTGAAACACTTATGAATGTCAAGATATCTATTGTATTGAGGCGTTTGCTATGGATCTTTTATGCAATCTCTTTCGCAAGCCAGGACTGACCATACAAGTCAACACTGGTCGGTTTTATTTTCGACATTAATACATGTCGTCTTATCAGTAGCTTGAACCTCCATTTACTGGATGTGTCATACATGTGTATGGATTTCAATGCGTAGTATTCAGCTGAGTGCTTAGGCTGACTCTCGAAAAACCAGTCCAGTACAGTACTCGAGGTGAACTCACAAAACCAATCGATGACTGATTCGCTCCTCAGTATCATGCCATTACCCCCCTCCCCCCCCCCACCCCCCGCAAAGATAGAAGGTTATCTCTTCAGTTCAAATGGTTCAAATGGCTCTGAGCACTATGGGACTTAACATCTATGGTCATCAGTCCCCTAGAACTTAGAACTACTTAAACCTAACTAACCTAAGGACATCACACAACACCCAGCCATCACGAGGCAGAGAAAATCCCTGACCCCGCCGGGAATCGAACCCGGGAACCTGGGCGCGGGAAGCGAGAACGCTACCGCACGACCACGAGCTGCGGGCATCTCTTCAGTGCCAAATCCCGATTTGGGGGGTGGGGGCTGCGACAGTTCTATGCACAGCTTGGCACTGCATTTAACGGTGGGATATCTCATTAACAACATTGAAGAGCTCCATTTCCATAACAGGAAAGCACGCTTGCAGAAAACTTTCAGGGTCTCGGTACCCTCCTGATGGATTGTTGACCCTATTTAACGAGATTCGCTCCTCAAAGGCGTCGGCAGTCACCGAGTATTCTATTTGCAGTATGTGTTACTACACTCCTGGAAATTGAAATAAGAACACCGTGAATTCATTGTCCCAGGAAGGGGAAACTTTATTGACACATTCCTGGGGTCAGATACATCACATGATCACACTGACAGAACCACAGGCACATAGACACAGGCAACAGAGCATGCACAATGTCGGCACTAGTACAGTGTATATCCACCTTTCGCAGCAATGCAGGCTGCTATTCTCCCATGGAGACGATCGTAGAGATGCTGGATGTAGTCCTGTGGAACGGCTTGCCATGCCATTTCCACCTGGCGCCTCAGTTGGACCAGCGTTCGTGCTGGACGTGCAGACCGCGTGAGACGACGCTTCATCCAGTCCCAAACATGCTCAATGGGGGACAGATCCGGAGATCTTGCTGGCCAGGGTAGTTGACTTACACCTTCTAGAGCACGTTGGGTGGCACGGGATACATGCGGACGTGCATTGTCCTGTTGGAACAGCAAGTTCCCTTGCCGGTCTAGGAATGGTAGAACGATGGGTTCGATGACGGTTTGGATGTACCGTGCACTATTCAGTGTCCCCTCGACGATCACCAGTGGTGTACGGCCAGTGTAGGAGATCGCTCCCCACACCATGATGCCGGGTGTTGGCCCTGTGTGCCTCGGTCGTATGCAGTCCTGATTGTGGCGCTCACCTGCACGGCGCCAAACACGCATACGACCATCATTGGCACCAAGGCAGAAGCGACTCTCATCGCTGAAGACGACACGTCTCCATTCGTCCCTCCATTCACGCCTGTCGCGACACCACTGGAGGCGGGCTGCACGATGTTGGGGCGTGAGCGGAAGACGGCCTAACGGTGTGCGGGACCGTAGCCCAGCTTCATGGAGACGGTTGCGAATGGTCCTCGCCGATACCCCAGGAGCAACAGTGTCCCTAATTTGCTGGGAAGTGGCGGTGCGGTCCCGTACGGCACTGCGTAGGATCCTACGGTCTTGGCGTGCATCCGTGCGTCGCTGCGGTCCGGTCCCAGGTCGACGGGCACGTGCACCTTCCGCCGACCACTGGCGACAACATCGATGTACTGTGGAGACCTCACGCCCCACGTGTTGAGCAATTCGGCGGTACGTCCACCCGGCCTCCCGCATGCCCACTATACGCCCTCGCTCAAAGTCCGTCAACTGCACATACGGTTCACGTCCACGCTGTCGCGGCATGCTACCAGTGTTAAAGACTGCGATGGAGCTCCGTATGCCACGGCAAACTGGCTGACACTGACGGCGGCGGTGCACAAATGCTGCGCAGCTAGCGCCATTCGACGGCCAACACCGCGGTTCCTGGTGTGTCCGCTGTGCCGTGCGTGTGATCATTGCTTGTACAGCCCTCTCGCAGTGTCCGGAGCAAGTATGGTGGGTCTGACACACCGGTGTCAATGTGTTCTTTTTTCCATTTCCAGGAGTGTATTATGATGTCCTCCACTAAAAGAACGGCAGTGGGTGGGGAGGGGGGAGAGCTGTCGCTAGCCATAAGATTCCTACTATTACTCTAACTACCTACAACTAGTTGACGATCATGCTACTGCTGCTGTTGTGGCAGTTGTGTGGAGGAGGAGAAAGGTCCACATACCCTGCAGTTCAGGCGAAAACGTGTTAGAGTAAGAGATGGTGCATTGTCCCGGTATAAGCAGTCTGGCTGTGGCTGCGGATATGGTTGTTGCTGCACCGCTGAGCTATTTGCTAGAGGGAGAGTGGCCCATGGACGCCAGAGCAGAGCTGGTGCAGGGCCAGCGGAGGTGGAGGTTGCAGTGGTGGCTGCTTCAGCTTCTCTCACGGCAACGAGTGGCATCTTACAGAGCAAGCTGCACAGGATCGCGTCGTGTTGGTAGTTTCCTCACAACACCCTGTTCCTGCGCCATGGCATATTGTGGTGAGACACCTGGTGGAAGAAGAACAATAAACGAAAAAAAAAACTGTGTTATAGACATTACTTGCTGCCGCTACTGCAGCAAGTAAAGAACACTGATTACGTGCAAGCAGTGTGAGTATGTATAAAAATTGCCTATAGTGCTCTCGCTCGGTGACGTATCCCTCACGTAACTGGTAATTTCCTCTGGTATCTCATCACGTTGATGCAGTTCAGTCTCCACCACCTCTACCCAATCAGGCATGAAGCTATTCTCGCCCAAACTAATGCGAATCTATCGGTCCATCTCACTGAAACCACTTGCAACATTCTCATCTAATAAAATAAAAATATATACACACACAAAACTACGAAATCGTTTTTAGAATATGCACTTACACGACAGCAGTGATGGAGAAGGCATCACAGCCTCTACCCCTTCGTGCTTCTCTTCCTCTAAATCTTCTACAAGAACAAAAAATGTGTCTCAGACAATAAAGTACCGTGCATACAGACAGCAATGCGCTTTAATTTTAGAAAGAAATCTCTAATGGAAAAAAAAAATGATGTTACATATTCACACAGCATTAGGAAGAAGACATTACGTGCTTACTATGCTGATTCTACTGCTGCTGTTGTTGCAGCCTCTCAACTTCCAGCTGATCCGTAATTTCACAGGTATATGCTGAAACAATAAGAAGAAGGCATGTATTCAATACAATTGTTAGTGAAAGAATTGTGAGAAAGAAAAGCTAAAGTGATCACGTAGAACATGTGCTTACCTGGTAATTCTCCTTGGCTATTGCGTTTTCCAGTACGATGGCTGCTGTTGCTGGCTGAACGTTTCACCTTTTAAAGTAAACGCGCAGCACACAAGCAAACAATTGAAGACTGGGAAAGATGATAACCATGCTGACCACTCGGTGCAGCCACAGACGACAGCAGAATGGGAACGGCTGGGGAGTGAGGGTAGATTCAGAATTAGCCAATAGGAACACAGTATTGCAAAAAGAGATGAAAACCTCAGTCTGCATGTTCGGAAATGTTGGTTCATGCAAACAGGAAGTAACAACCGGAGAGAGGCAGAGAAAGAATCGAATGTGGAAGTTCCCCATCAAAGGAATGCCGCAGTCTGAGGATTTGTTCGACGGCCATGGGAGTAAACGGAGGTTCCTTGAGCAGATACGCACGTATGTCCGATTGGACCGGTATCAGCGCATGCGGCTCCCAGCGGCAGCAGGCTGTGCTGCCTCTGACAGTGGTTTCTATCCGGCGGATTACGTGGCTCCCGACAGGCCCTGTGTGGAGTGGAGGATGGGCGCTTGACACACACGCTATTTCGTGATAATTCCACGGGTCACCACGTGACAACGACAACGAGCGCGCTGGTGCGTGCAATCTCGAAATGCGCCTTTGACCTGCAGGCGTCCACAACAAATGGAGCTGCGAGCGCTCTGCATTCCACCTGGTTCCGGCGGCGTCCGGCGGGCAGACGCGGACAACAGCATGCTGGGCGCCTGACCGGTTTATTTACGCGTGGGCGACCCAAAACAGCGGCTAATATATCGCACTCCGTCCCATTCCTCAGTAGTTACTCTTATTACACGGCTAGCGGGGCCAGCGAGTGCAGGCGTGAACTCTACCCAATTAGAGGTGAGGAAGCCAGGAGCCCCGATGAAAGAACTATTAAAATGAAAAAAATATATTATTATGTCAGTTGACACTGATTTGAATTTTGTGTCTTGATATATTTCCCCATAAACAGCTCAAAACAGACTGAGCCTTTTTCCTGCCAGTTTCTAGATGAGGGAGGAGAAGGGGAGGAGAGGGCTGGAGGATTTCCCAGGAGGGGAAAAGTGACTCAGAACTGAACCGGCAGAGGGTGACCCAAAAATGTCCCTATTCCCAGAGGGGTGGTGGGGTTTGTTTATTTATCTGGTTCTCGTTATTCCGCTGTTTTATTGTAACTTAATTAAGTTTTAACATTGAGGTGTGCTCTCGCACCAGTTTGCACTGAAGATTTAAGCTGAGCTGTATAACAAGACTTTTAATGTGTAGAAGGAAAGGAGTTGTTGATTTTACGATCTTCCTTAATGTTTAAAAAAAAAGTGAATTTCGCTCACTTCATCGGTATCGCTAATTAGTGGAACTTAAGTTTCAATATTGGATGCATTTGCGCTGTGGGTTTAGTTTGTAAAAAAAGAAATGTAACTCTTCCTAATCAGAGCACAATATATGAAACTGTGTAAATCTGTTAGAAGTGATTTTTCTATGAGTGATTTACTGTATGCTGGTTGTTTGAGCCTACTTTTTAGTCTTGGAACACGTAGCAAGTTATTACGAGATGACATTCGTTGCAGGAACGCACGCAGCCGTTTGCTACAGTGGCTACAGGATGGCTATGTTTCTTTTTTTGTTGCTTTACTCACAGTGCAGCTGACACTGCCTGCCGTGGGAACTCCATAGCGTAACAGTCAGTCAATACAAAGATTCATACCCTTTACGAATCTAAATAACCCATATTAGTTATTATTCGATTTTGTTTAAATTTGGTATACATCTTTTTGTTATTAATGAAACAATGTGAAAATTTCAGATTTTTTCTATTATAGGTATCGAAATAATATTACCTAAAATTCCTAAAACCAACGCTTTTCTTTTAAAGCCAAGTTAGGAACAAGAACAGACTGACTGTCATTATCATTTGAAGCCATTAAAAAGTTACCAGTGCGTAAAAATCAATCAATTAGAATTTTCTTCTTTAAACACTTTAGTCACTGTGCATTACATAATACAAAAATCGGTCAAAATTATTATTTGATTATATTTTGTTGTGCGAGTGCGTGAGAATGATTGAGAAAGTCTGTGTGGGACATACGTTAAAACTTAATATGTCATTTTTCATAAAACTTTTTACAAACAGACCGTGGAAAAGTTATGGTGCAACCATGATTCAGATGATGTACGGCGGTGTGAGCTTACTTTTGTATAAAAGCAGTCAGAATGAAAGTTAGAGACGGAATGAGTTAATTTATCAATTTGGAGGATAATTCGTACTTCGCTTATTTTGAATAACAATGTACCAGAAATTGAAGTTTTCGTGACGTTAATTACTATCATATTATTGGTTGGATAAGGCAAGTTTTTCCGCGAGAATGACCTGGAAGGAACATTCTGATCGGTCATTTAGACCAACAGCCAATCAGAACTAAGCGGTTCCCGTGCGAATCTAGTGGAGTGGGCAGTGAGTAGAATAGTTCGAGATAGTCGTTTGGTAACCGGCCTACGCATAACACCATGTTAGATAGCTGCGTAAAAATACTCTTGAAAATAAATTAAATAGTTTGAAAATTATGAGCGTGTGAAATTTCTGGTCGTAGTAGCAATTCCAAATGGCATGTTTCGTGTTCTGTACGGAATACTTTGGCCAGCAGTTCTTACTAACAAGACCATTGAAACGACCGAATGTTGGGTCGGACTTGCAAAAATTCTGGCTGCTTTTCGAGCGTAACTATGTTGTACAAACAGTGAACTTTGAATGATAGAGTATTACCATAGTAAATACGGACTTGCTATCATTTCATGTGTTTCTATATGAATAAAAAGTAGATTCAATCTAATTTTAAGTACTTTCTGTAAGTGGACTGCATCCGCCGAACACCCGACTTTTTAAATATGAACTTTCAGGAACTGACTTTCAACTCGATTTACGCGGCCTCTGTATGGTAGGTATTAGGTAGTGGTTTCATCAACGCTGCTTTACACTGCGTAGCATGTATCTGCTACTACAGAGTGAAGGGACGTCGGAAAGAAGCATATCGAGGTAGGTGGACCTTCGTTAAGTGTTAGAGAGAATGCAGACGACAGACCCCGCCTTGCCGCATTCCCTGTACGAGAAACCGTTTTGCTGGTTTTTTTTTTTTTTTTTTTTTTGTGAATGTAACACACTCCTCTGTTCGAGGAGTGAGTATAAACTCATATATTACAGTTGCGATGACCTGCTTAGGAGCAGTCTTCTTGTACATTGGCGGTCTAAATTATTTTTGGAGCGGGGGCTGCAGCACTTATTGGTTTAGAGTCGTAGTAAACACTTGTATCTTTTTAAGGACCAGACATAAATTATGCGCAATGCATAACAGTATAATTACTGTGTGCAGCTCATGCAGTTGTAGCTTTTTCTGTACGTGACGTCATGTCATGACGTAATATACACTCCTGGAAATGGAAAAAAGAACACATTGACACCGGTGTGTAAGACCCACCATACTTGCTCCGGACACTGCGAGAGGGCTGTACAAGCAATGATCACACGCACGGCACAGCGGACACACCAGGAACCGCGGTGTTGGCCGTCGAATGGCGCTAGCTGCGCAGCATTTGTGCACCGCCGCCGTCAGTGTCAGCCAGTTTGCCGTGGCATACGGAGCTCCATCGCAGTCTTTAACACTGGTAGCATGCAGCGACAGCGTGGACGTGAACCGTATGTGCAGTTGACGGACTTTGAGCGAGGGCGTATAGTGGGCATGCGGGAGGCCGGGTGGACGTACCGCCGAATTGCTCAACACGTGGGGCGTGAGGTCTCCACAGTACATCGATGTCGTCGCCAGTGGTCGTCGGAAGGTGCACGTGCCCGTCGACCTGGGACCGGACCGCAGCGACGCACGGATGCACGCCAAGACCGTAGGATCCTACGCAGTGCCGTAGGGGACCGCACCGCCACTTCCCAGCAAATTAGGGACACTGTGGCTCCTGGGGTATCGGCGAGGACCATTCGCAACCGTCTCCATGAAGCTGGGCTACGGTCCCGCACACCGTTAGGCCGTCTTCCGCTCACGCCCCAACATCGTGCTGCCCGCCTCCAGTGGTGTCGCGACAGGCGTGAATGGAGGGACGAATGGAGACGTGTCGTCTTCAGCGATGAGAGTCGCTTCTGCCTTGGTGCCAATGATGGTCGTATGCGTGTTTGGCGCCGTGCAGGTGAGCGCCACAATCAGGACTGCATACGACCGAGGCACACAGGGCCAACACCCGGCATCATGGTGTGGGGAGCGATCTCCTACACTGGCCGTACACCACTGGTGATCGTCGAGGGGACACTGAATAGTGCACGGTACATCCAAACCGTCATCGAACCCATCGTTCTACCATTCCTAGACCGGCAAGGGAACTTGCTGTTCCAACAGGACAATGCATGTCCGCATGTATCCCGTGCCACCCAACGTGCTCTAGAAGGTGTAAGTCAACTACCCTGGCCAGCAAGATCTCCGGATCTGTCCCCCATTGAGCATGTTTGGGACTGGATGAAGCGTCGTCTCACGCGGTCTGCACGTCCAGCACGAACGCTGGTCCAACTGAGGCGCCAGGTGGAAATGGCATGGCAAGCCGTTCCACAGGACTACATCCAGCATCTCTACGATCGTCTCCATGGGAGAATAGCAACCTGCATTGCTGCGAAAGGTGGATATACACTGTACTAGTGCCGACGTTGTGCATGCTCTGTTGCCTGTGTCTATGTGCCTGTGGTTCTGTCAGTGTGATCATGTGATGTATCTGACCCCAGGAATGTGTCAATAAAGTTTCCCTTTCCTGGGTTCTTATTTCAATTTCCAGGAGTGTATATATGTATTTGGTGCATTTTGACCAACAGGAGACCAACGAGCGGTCTTAGCAAAAGAATTTTTGCCCCTGCAGGGTTTCTAAGTCTATATTAAGTTAACGAAAGTAAAAGAATGTATTGTTTAGTCAGTAAAAAATTTATATTCGACGCGCGCCGCTGTCAGCGGCCTCTAGAGTTTTACCTAGTAACCAATGGTGTCTCTGCACACCAGTTCCCTAATGTCCATCCTATGTGGTCTATTTACCGATACTGAGTGGGCCATACCGCCTGGATTTGTTATACTTACGACATAGTATCTAACTAATAAACAACACGTAAAACTAAGTAACCAAGACAAATTTGTATTCCTTACATCTGCATTAGTGTAATTGTATTGCAAATATCTACCTGTATATTACCAAAACTGCAGAGTATGTGCCTCGTTTGTGTTCAAAATGTTCATGTGTGTGAATTCCTAAGGGACCAAACTGCTGAGGTCATCGGTATCTAGACACACACACTACTTAAATTAACTTAGACTAACTTATGCAAATAACCACATACACACACACACACACACACACACACACATGCCCGCGGGAGGACTCGAACCTTCGGCCGGAGGAGCCGCGCGATCCGTCACATGGCGCCTCAAACCTCGCGGCCACTCAGCGCGGCTCGTTTGTGTAAAATTGTCATGTCAGCTGTAATTTTCTTTGTAGGATGATATGAAAATGGACACAGGTGTCGGAAAATGGTCACCATCAGGAAATAATAAAAGAAAAATACTTCTTAATTCAACTTATGACTGAAATACAACAATTTATTTCAATTGTAAAACAACAAGTTGCGGACCTATTTTTCACCTGCAGGTTCTTAGAGAAAATTCACTTAAATTTCGTGTCGGAAGAAGACTACAAAGCACTTTGGTATCAAAGCGGAAGATTTCTACATCGCATTCTGTTCTGACACATCAGTCCAGTAGTAAAGTCCTCCCACATCAATTACTGTCTGTGTCATGAATTCAATATACAGTGAAGAGGCTATTGTTGAAATGAAAGGAGGGATCGGCACTGAACATCCGCAACTTGCTTCATGCATATCTGAATCGTTAGCACACATTATTTTCCAGAATAGCGATAACAGATAATGGAATTTTACTCTATTGACCACTGAAATTCCTGAGGTATGGCGTATAACAAATAATTTTTATTTTTCTTACGCAGCAGGGAGAGTACACCATTGAATGTGTAAATGATTCGGGGAAGTACAGCGTGAGTAATATAGTACGCACAGCTGCAACGTCTGGGAGCAATAACGGCTGGACCTCGAGACAAGCTGAACTGGGATGACAGTTGCGTTTTCGTCACTTCATGCTGCTTCCACTCTATACCAGACATCAGTGTCAGTCACTGGGGAGTTGTGGGGCGCCAGCCTCTCGGCAATCCCTGCAAGTGACCTGAAATTTTTCGTGAGTAGGATGTTTAGTGAAAGAGTTGGTCAGAGCACTAGCGGAACAAACTCTCTAAGTCGGGACAGCAGAGGCAGGATGTGGTCTCGAGTTATCTTGTACCAAATATAGTCTCATGTATATCTCGAAGGCAGCGCACAACCACCTGTCTTAACACGTAACAAGCGTGGTGGCTGCTATCCATTTTACCTGCTGTATTAAGTAGAGACTATGTTGTGTCCCCGATGTCACCTCTTAATTTCATGCTAGCATTTAGGCCCACGTGACGACGACCAACGCGGTCTACGTGGTCGCTCTTCTCGGAGCCCCCTTACAAGGATACATCCATCCTGATGCTGCGCACAGAACAGTGACTCGTGGTGCCATTTCTGAGGCCCCCGGTATCGTTCATCGTAGCACTGTCGGCGCGACCGCCTGTGCTGACGCATCAAGGATATCTGCAACTATTTCGCCGTGACGGTAGTCCATGGTGCTCGAGGTGTCCACGCATTGCCAGTGTTGAGACCTGTCTGACCGAAAAGACAGTGTCGTCGCTATACGGGCTGTACTATCCGTCACGGCCGAATGTCTGTCTTCTCGAGCGATGGTCTCACGGAGCCATTGAAATCCCTTGTAGATGTTTGTACGGCCATTGCACAATTGTCGATTCCATATTCAGACGACAGTCATGGGATGCCGACTAATCCGAGCAGCAATACCGCAGAACGATAACCTGCAGTCTCGACAGGCCACCATACTGCCGCTGTCAAAGTCCGATTCGTTCCTCGCATTTACTCCAGATGTAACACTGCATCCTCTTAACCAGCTGACGTTCAGTTTCGATTTATGAATAGGAAATCCGCTTTTCTCACACGCAGAGTGTGCGTGGCACCATTCTTACCAACTTTATGTGGTTGTAGTGAAACGCTAAAGATTTGTATGCGCAGGCATGGTACTATAACGTTTGTAAATGTAGCCTACATGGTACTGCAATTTTAATGGCCATCAGCATGCAATGGAATCTACGCTATAATGTAATATGGACAGTATTGAATAAGCAGTACAGTCTCTTTAACGCGACCACCGCCTACGTGCAATAACCACTCACAGACGGCAGATGGCCGCACTAACATTGGAGGATATATAAAGCGTGTTGGGGGGAGGGGGGCACGGAAAACAATCGTTGTCGTTATGTGGATACAGAGCGATCTGTCTGACGTCCAAAGAGGCATGATGATTGACTTTAGGTCCAAGGTTGGAAGCATTTCCAAAACGACTAAGTTTGTACATTGTCCACCTGCAGCCGTTGTTAAACTATACTATGCGTGGCAAAATGGCTCTATCCAAAACTGGCGCCAAGGCACCTGCGGTGCACCATGGGTCATGGGGGTGAACGATAGTTGTGGAGATGTGCACATAGATGTGCAGCTGTTGAACAACTGACCATCCAGATCCACCAAGGGACTACCGACAATGTCTCCTGATCATCGATAGTTGCTGCTTCTGGGCCTCTGCAGTAGCCGCCAGGTTGCTGCACCCATGCTAACTGCTGTTCATCAGCCAGGCTGAAATTTCACGCCAATATCGCAACTGGACGCCCACTGACTCGCGCTTGATGTTCCATCATACAGATGGCCGTTGGCGTGTTCGGCGTAAAACGTCTGAAAGGAAACACCATGCAACAATCGTTGTAAGGATCCATAGCGGAGGACTGAGCGTTATTGTCTTCGAAATATTTTCGTTTCATACCCCTGATGATTATGTGATTCCGGAACACAAAATGGATCAATACAATTGTGTATCTATCCTCGGGGACCATGTTCACCCCTACACACACTTTGTTTTTCCTCGGCTTGTTGGCATCTACCAGCAGAACAATGAAATGTCCCACACAGCTCGCAGTGTACATGCGTGGTTCGTAGAGCATCAGGATGAGTTTATCGTGCTCTCGTGACCACCAAACACCCCGAGAGAATCTGCGGGACCACTTCTATCGGGCTGCACACTCCAAGGATCCTCTCGTAGACAGCAGGTAGGTGCTGTTTTGGAGCTGGGGCTCACAACAAATGAGCGCTTCATAATCACGGAACGCAGTGTTATCCAGACTGACAGGGAGGGCGGGTACGAACAGAACACTTTTTTATACAACTCAGAATGCTCACTTGCAACGGTAATTAGACCATATGATAATAGAGATGAGGGCACATACTTCCCTCCAACATCCAAGAAATATCGGAAGCGTAAAAGGCCAGCTGCCTTTATTCATAAACTATTAAAGGTGCTACCTGATTGGTTACTGGTTATAAACGCAGAATTGTCAAGTAATTCAAGGGATACTTAAGAAACCACTTCTGCAGGGCTTAACCTTGCCTCAGTCCATCTTCCATATATTTTTAATGAAACTGCGTCCGCTTTAAGACGACTCCCAACTATAAGGCTGACGGATGTCACAGGAAAGAGAAGCTTCTATCCTAGGGCGACACCGGCTAACAGGCCTGGGGAAAAGTATTGAACATCATTTGTTACCAAGTACTCTTGAAAACCATTTATTAACCAACAATACAAGTCCCAACTAAGAAAAAAAAACACAGTAAGGACTAAACCTGAGCTTTCCCACTCAAAAAGGCATTAATTACGAAACACCAGACGCGAAACCATTTAAATATCCTTTAAAGTCTTTTTCATCTAAATTTCGATTCATCAAACAACAGTAATTTACGTTGGAAGTCATGCCGAGGCACACCAGAACCTGAAAATTACAATGAAGAAATAGAGCGGCCAGACGTCAGGTCAGGGCACAAACACCAGACGATACAACAGACCCCAGACGTAGACATCTGAATCCATACCCCGTGCGACAACAAGCTGAGAGAGGATAGGTAGTGAACTAAACCATGTGCAGCAAAGGTGTCCTGAGAAGTGAACAGGTTAAATAAAACCAAATCCTTTGTCCCGACTCTAAAAGAAATACAGTAACTCATACTAAGTTAAAGCGCCACTGAATGCTAACTTGCCTCGTGATGCTAACTGAAGTTCACAGTTTCGAGCGAGATACACACTTAAAGTCGGAATTACTACCAGCTAACGATCAAAATACTAATATCTTAAATGTGGAACCTGTATTACCCGCATCTTAATCAACGCAGATGCAGCCTTCAAATTAGCATCCACAGCCCAAGATATTAGTTTAATGATTATGTCATAGGTTCTTAAGACCTTCAATTGCTCTCGAGGGATTATTTAGCAAAGTTTACATATAATTCAACAGAGTGAGGCATTATTTAAACGTCATACAAAAAACCCCACTTATTTTTCTTGAAAGTTGTATCCAGTGGGAAAGGAAAAACCTGGTAGTTGCAAGAAACAAGTTCATCATCCATCATCATCTCCTTCCAAGTATTAGGTGTTGTAATGACCTGTTGCGGCCTCTGTTATCCATCCATCTCTTACGAGTCTACCTAGCTGTCTCTTTCGAGTCGACCAGTATCTCATTATCTTTTCTGGCAATCTACTTTCTGTCATTCTGTCAACATAGTCCTTTCATCTTCTATTCCCTTCTATCTTGTTATTAACTGAAAATATTTTTAAATCTGATGTTATTGTTTGTCTCCTTGTTTTATCTATTTTACTACAGCCTCTTGTATACGTGATTTTTTTTTGTTCCTGTCCATGATTCGGAACCGCATACGGGAGTAGGTACAAACGTAACTTTATAGAATTTCATTTCTTTTTCTTTTCTTATTTTTCTTCCCACAATTCTTCCAATTGTTCTACAGATAGCCCGATATTTATTAACCTTCTTCTAAATGTCTTTGTCAAGGTAAAACCAATATCACATCCTAGATAACTGAAGTGGGATAGTCGTTCTATAATTTTCTCATTTATTATTATTTTTGATCTGACTGGGTTCCTTCCTTTGGAACCAGTTACCTTAGACTTATTTGCTGATGTATTTAAGATATAAAATACTGCGTTTTGGCTCAATCCAAATACTGCTCTCCTTAAATTATCTTGTGTTTCATGCATAATTATCTTGTCATCAGTATAAAACAGAGTGTTTAATGGTCCCCTAATTCAGTTTTGGTTAGTGCCACTAGGATGTCTTTTATAAGGCCAATATAGTGATTAGATGCGACTAGAATTAGGTGCTGGGCTCTAGACCTTACAATTAAAGCACCAAATAACAATTTGCGCTTTACTTAAAACTGGAGGAGCCCAGCGCAAAAAAAAGTGGCGAAGGCCAGCGCCAAACTGATTCAAAACAGCCAACAGCAGGCGATGGAGACAAGTAGCTGGACTACATACATGCTCACCATAAATATAAAGAAGCGGAACCGGGCTCTCTTCTCTAGTAAAGAACCCGAAGAAGTTGCTGAATCTGTGCCAGTCTAGTGCAGAAGAGGATATGACCGGTAGTCTTCGTCCAGTCGTGCCAAATTCTCCGGGAGGAACCAGGTACTTTGAGAATAAATGCGTCCAGGGTGCCCTGTGCTGGCCCAGCAAGGCACGTCAACAATCGCACCGCTCTGCACGGAGAACGCCGAAAACGCAGAAAACGGTGCGCCGGCAATGCTGACCAATCGTTCTCCAGGAAGCCCGTACGTTCCACCGGACACACCATCCACCATAACCGCCCAGTTGCGACCGCCCCTTTGCTTTTCGCACGTCCCACTTCCTCTGTTCACCAGAGGGAAAACCAAAGATCCTCTAATCGGCAACAACGGTGCTCAACTCGTCGGGCACAAACTATCGAACTCGCCGCATGGGTCATCGGGTGAAGCAGAATCGATAGAAATCGAATTACATCGACCATTGTTGAAATTCCTGGAAGCTGCCAGTGTTAGTTAGCGCACAGTACTGTGGTTGTTACATATGCATCTACGTAAACAGAGGTGAAGCGCTGTGTTAAAGTTCGCTGAAATAAAATGGATAATAGAGGCTGATTTTATCTTAGTAACTGAAAAGGGAGATCCATTGAAAATAATGTTGTGTACTAGATAAAGTTGATAGTGACGGGAGAAAAGGGAATCATTGTTAACGGCTTTAGTTTTATATTGTCCCAGCAGGTATAATCAGCCGCCTCGACAATAGTCTTCTTAGTGTGTGCATGTATTACACGATTTAACTCCAAACGTGGAACGTCTACTACGCCGAAGCGACACGAAGAGTGCGCGAACTGAAGCGATTGACGGTCTAATTATTCTCATTCATGAAGGAAATGTGCGAAGTGTCCCAAACAGTAAAATTTTCAGCAGACACGGCACCAGTCACAGAGTCACGCTTTGAAACTATTACCGAATGAATTTCAGTTCTTAAGGGGCTCCGGAACGCCCTATACTTGCAATGTTAAAATAACGCTTATAAAATACATCTTTCCTCACAAAGTATTTGAGGTAGGAAGTTGAACTTTTTACAGATTATTTATGGGCTACAACTTAACACAGGGATTTTACAAAATTTTAGTTCAGTTATTAAAGATGATTTTTTTCAATTGTAATGAAAATTCACAACTTTTTTTGCAATTTTTTATTTATATGTTCAAAAATATACAGTTTTTTGGAAAAAGGCTGTTTCAACAGTTCAGGTGCTGCTAAGTCTCTGAAAATAGGTTAGCCACAACACATACGTTATCTCACATCACTAAAATGTACCTGATGAACACGGACGTTAATAATAACACCATTTGACAGCAGTTTAACAGCGCGACAGTGGGTCACGCCCATGTAGAACACATTTCAAAAAAAATTTAAAAATAGTTGTAGTGTTCGGAATTGAATAAATTATATATCTATTAAAAGGTAATAGTCTGCAGATTCAGAAAACGCAAAAAAGTAAAAATTGAACTTTTCATGATTTGGAGCCTTTCCGGAGCCCCTTAACTGTTCCTAAATACGTCGATTTGTACATCGTCAACAAGCTACGATAGAGGTTTTACATAAAAGGTGATGCCGAAAAATAAATATAAGTAATAAATACAATGCGTTTGCTAATGGGAGGCAAGTGGGAAACTGATCAGACGACTGTGCAAACAAGTTTTAGTATGTCTCCTTTTTATTAAGCCTGCCTGTAGTTTGGTTTGATTTCTGATTAAACTTTACACCGCCTTGGCATCTCAACAATATACGACAGAATATACGTTGCTGTGATGGTATTCATGCCACCCAACTTCTGGTGAAGATGAACGAACCCTCATTTCATGTACAACATCGATATTACAGCGTACAATTATTGGCAATGTAAGCGTATTTTACGGAAGATAAATCCAGGAGGCTTCTACCTCTGTAGTTACTACACTAATTTTTATCATCCGTTTTAAAAAAGATATATTACTTACTCTCTTTTAGTAGCTTATTATTTCACCGACATCTTTTTATGAAAAAAGAAACAGGTAAATTTTCAGCATGTAGCCATATTCAGATATGAAAGTGAATGTAAAATGAGTCATTGCACATCATTACTATTAATCATACAAATAATCCATGGGAAATTACACTTGCTAATTGACTGACTAACTTAGGGTTAAACTGAGAAAATTATCAATAAAGCATAGAGTAATCGTGTCTTGTTTGCATTGAACACTACGCCGACAACAGTGCCACACACAGCATGACTACTTTTGCCCCAAAAATGGTTTGTGCAGGAGACTGTAGGAATGACGTCTTCCAGTACCATGTTGAATGTAGAGTTAAGAAACCTGGCTCAGTAAAACTTCATTAGTTGGCGTTCCTCCAACGATAGATCGTCGGTTGCAGCTATGTCGTGACCCTGGCTGGCAGCAGCGAGAGAGGCTGAGGCAGTAGATTGCTGAGACGGTGTAATTGCAGCATCTGGCGACGCGGCCTTGCTGACGCAAGACTAGTGACCAGCTGCGCCGTAGCCGTACTGCGAGGTTTTGCTGGACTGGTGTACACGGCCTGCAACCCAAGGAAGCTGTTACGGGAGAGCAGAAACTCCACGTCCATCCTGGGACTCTTCAATGTTGGCAGGAGTGTCAGGTGATGGAACCAAAAGAGGGGCGTCGCCTCGGCGAATCCAGTCGAAGCCTGGTGCCATCAGAGCTAATTGGCGGTCACAGACTAGTAGATGGTATTGCTTAGTGAAGCTGTAGCTGTTTGGCTGCACATATGACTAAGGACTTTCATGCAGACAAACGACTGAATGGCACCAATGAAAGTGGTGCTACCGGCTGAGTTGGTTGTATTTACACACGCTCTAGTCAAGTGATTTGTGACAATAACTTACTTCTAATCAGATAGGTTGCGTGATGTCACAATCCGTAGCAGTCTAGACTTCTGCTAAAACAGCCAACTTCGTAGCGGCATTCAACTGCAGGGTCGCAGAGCGCAGCCCAGCACCAAAATGAGGATGTCCCCGCAGGCTAGCCAGTCAACAACCCTTCCTATACTGGAAACTCAGTGGAGGCCACTGTTTCCATGTTGTCCATATCTGTGAACCACCTGCCGAGTCTGGGATAGTGATCAACTGGTGCGTGACGACAACTGTGTCCTGGTCAAAGACCTTTGATCCAGATGTTTCCATGTGATACAGAAAGATGACTCTTCCACAAAGTCAGTCAGAGCAACAGTACTTATAACCCAGCCCGTCATCATCGGCACAGCTGGGCCGTACTATAATGCACATCCCATGCCAGTTGATATTGTATTTACACCACAAACAGAGTCTCTGCCATGACCTGACTACTGAACTGTCTGAGCCTAGTTAGGCAGCACTCTGCCACTGCCTCATGGAATGGAGCACACGGCGAGTTCCAGCCAGGTCTCGGCTAGTAGGAAACTGCTGCCAACCGCTGCTGCTTCCCAGCCCGTTCGTCACTGGGTAGTCCTGCTAGGTATGCCTGCCAAGCCCTGGCTACCAGCTGTCTCATTGCTGCCCTGCCGCCCTGCCTTACGCTGCCATCACATCGGTGCAGATGTGCTCGGAGCCCACCGGCTGCCTACCTGCTGCATAAACAGTGCTCAACGTTCGTATGTGATTGTTAATAAAGTGTTGGCTGCCCACATCGTCTGCACCTCCACCCGCGTCCAAGTGACTACTGCTCATCCACATCTTCCGGTCGCAACCTCTTACAGCTGCACTGCAGAACGTCAGCCCAGCACTATTGCAGTGCCCACCTGCGCCTGAGTAGCTACTGGGCCACGCATCGAGTGACCCCGCAACAGTATAATCCTACTACTCACTATTCGATACGTCAGGCTCTCACATTCACAAGTAACTCTTGCAAAAGAAAAAAAATCAAAGTCTCCATACCTAGAGCTGTGCCAGTACCGGTACTGCAACGTGACGACGCTGGCAGGAGGCGTGACATTAAGCCAGTGTCCTCTGTTGCCAAGGAGAGAGGCTGCGGCCCGCAGCAAACGAGAACGTGGTTCAATCTGGTTCAAACGGCTCTAAGCACTATGGAACTTAACATCTGAGGTCATCAGTCTCCTAGACTTAGAACTACTTAAACCTAACTAACCTAAGGACATCACACACATCCATGCCTGAGGCAGGATTCGAACCTGCGACCATAGCAGCCCCGCGATTCCGGACTGAAGCGCCCAGAACCTCTCGGCCACAGCGGCCGGTGAGAACGTGGGACATCGCAGAAGGGGGCACATCATAAGGAATCTGGAAGCACTGCCAGACAAGCAGGTTGGATGGATCTGACTGCATACATGGGCAGCCATGATTGAATTGGCAGTTATTAAAAGAGCTGATCCGGGAATGCAGAGACTGCACATCAGGGGGAACCAAGAAGCACCATCCAGCCAACAGGATAGATCTGTAGAAGCGCCTGAGTAGGTGTAGTATACTCGGCTGATATGAAGAGTGCACTGGCCGAGCAATGAAGTTACGGCATTCCGGCACTGTTCACTAAGGAGCTTTCTGCCGCTTCCTGTCAGAGACAGCATGGGGCAGCGCTATTGACCTGTGTGCGTGTGTTGCCACGCAGAGCTTTCCTTAACTCTTGGTGCAACTTTTTGTTTACTATCTCCTTGGTATGATCGGTAGTGTCCCAATAGGAGAGTGCATTAATTTATGAGTACACACTGTTCTAGTCTGCGTTAGAGCGACTGATGTTTATAGTGTGAGTTGTAAGGGCTTGTTACAAAATTACGGTCGTTTCTGAGTACGGTGTACTGTTTATACAGTACAGTTTTTGCTATAATAGTTGATGAACTATGTAAGTTATTATACGTGTTGCCAACTCACATGAGCATGTATTATCGAAACAAACCCTTGGCACATTTTCTGCAAAAGTTCTTGTGTCTTCACTGGTTGCCTCTTGCAGTGATTGTGATAGAAACCTTATTTGTTCTGAGTGATTTGTTGTTATAAGTCCGTTCTGAGTGCAAGATCTAAATTATTTTAAGAACTTGGGAAATAATTTGTTCATTTTTTTGGTAATTTCAAACTGATTCGATACTGCATGTATCTGATAATACTGCCGGTAAATTATTTTCTTCTTGACCAGGCTGGGTGTACCATATTTAGATCAAACTTTCATGTAAAAGTTCTCACAGCTATAAGAGGGTTGTATGTAGTGGTCTGGCCTTGGTACAATACTTTTTTTATCTGTTATGCATTTTAAAATTTTTTTGGTGAGGAGTCCTCGGTAATTCAGCTATCTCAGATGCTTTAATGTTATGTGGATACCCTCGAGGTCTATTACACGTATCTGAATTTTTATCTTAATTGTTACACATTGAAATTTTGGTCTTTTTCAGGGGCAATTAACCTGTTAATACTACTGAATGTTCGAATTTTAAAATCAAAGCCGTTTTTAAATTCATTGTAAAATTGTTTTTCATATTTCATTAAATGGAACTTTTAAAGAGTATGATCGCTGACAGCTCAACCCAGTCCTAATGCTGTAAGGAACAGCAGATTTTGGTGGCAGAGCGTGGTTATGGGTGTTGGGAGCTGTTAGTCATAAGTAGAATTAATTGAGACAGTACTTTAGTATTTGCAGTATCGCAGTGTAAGTTCCTCACTGTGGCAAATACTTCTCTGTTTATTGTTCTCTTTCATTATGGCCAATTAGAATGGTGCTATTACAGGCTGTAGGGAAGACCTTCATTAATGTATGTTCATGTTATCAGTTCTTTTGACGGATTAAGGATTGGACCCACTTCGTGCGGGGTTGCGCCTCTAAAACGGTTCTTCCCCATCAACACTGTTAGGATACCGACGGATATCACTATCTGAATACAATCATTGTTATTTGTAGGTATTTGTAGGCCACATTGAAGATGGAGGGGGGGGGGGGGCAAGGAGGGGCTGACTCACCCTGCGTCGCGTGGATGCGTGTACACATCTAATCAGCCAATGTCCTCTAAGGACTAGTATTTTCGAGTATTTTTGACTATGTTGAAGAGGGGGAACTATTCAGGCTCGGCTGCGAGTACGCGTTTGGTTGATCAAGTCCCACCAAGGGAGATTTAAATATTTTAACCTGTGTTAAAGCGCCAACCGAATCACGCTAGTTCCAGACTCTTACCGAATCACGCTAGTTTCAGACTCTTAAGTATGCGTTTGAGTCGGTTACTCTGCATAACTGGGCTAATCCTACTTGAGGAGTAGCTAATATTTGAAGGGAATATTTGGCGCCGTGGGACATGCTGAATTGGTGTTCACCTTGAAGTTGCTTGACCTGTGTAAATTCAAGTGACATAGAATCCGGCAATTTTTCGTAAGTATTGCTTAGCACTTTAAAGTGGGGAGGCGGACCACTTCTTTATAGACAACTATCCTGACGTTTGTAAAATGTTTAGTTTGGTGTGGTCTTGCGTAAGCATGTTCCATTTCTGGGGTCACGTACTTACAGTACGGTTCATCACTCCAGTTATCTTGATGGCAGGACATCCAAAGAGTTACTGTAATTTTAGCGCCTTTCTTCCAGATTAAGCATTAGTTTTCGGGATGTTTTCTGTACGTGTATGTCTAGTTTTACTTGTGTCTTTTGACATTGACTGAAATGCCTCAACATACCTGATAGTTGTGTACGGTAGATTTGTATTGAAGAACAGATATATTTTAGGGTGTTGGTGATGACAAAGTGATAAAGATATAGGTTGTGAAATAATTGATGAACGTTCTTTTAATGGAGATTTCTTGTCTGTGGTGGTCTACGATTTTGGTAAACTCATTTTTTATGCCTGTAGAGGTACAGGCCACTCAAGTGGCGTCTCTTTTAGGTAAGGTTAAGGTTGTAAAAGCTGTGTTCTTTATGGCAGCCTTCCGGTTCATTAATGGATATGTGCGAGCTTTCCAGCAGCATCATCTCTACTGCGAGGCTTCAGTTTTTGTGGCGGCATGGATGTGCCGTCAATACACGTTACCGTCTGCAATATAAGTTGAAAGCCCCCACCTCCCGCGACTAGAGCCATGCCCGTGCAGCGCCGAATTGCAAGGGCGCTGACAGCGAGCGACAGACTGCACTAGCGCGCTCCGGAGTCAAGGAATGAGCCCGCGATGTGCTGCAAGCGGTAACGCCGGGTTTCTCAGAAGATGTCACATCTTAAGGGAGCAGGGTCACCTCTGGACGAGTGAGCCGGATGTAAATGAGCGCGTGCCTGGGCAGCCATGATTGAGTCGGCAGCAGTTAAGAAGAGACTGCTGGCCGATCTGTCGCACTATTGCACAATCGACGTGGTTTGCTATAGCGCTGAGTCCTACCTGATATGGGAAGGCACGAGAGAACGATGGGCACCGCAGAACACTGCAATTTATTTATTTATTTCATTAACAGTACAGAATAACCCACCACTTTGAAATCTAAGGAGGGTCGGATACTTCTAAATCTAACAGCAAAGACTTCTCATTGTTACAGTCTTATTGGTACACAGTTGTTAATGATTTTTTTAAAATAATATAAAGGACATAACATACAGGGTGTAAATTTTAAGTTGACAAACCAGAATAACTCGCAAAATAAGCTTCACACGAAAAAAATGTGTAGAATCCAAACTTGATTATTTTCGAGGGATACATCTGCTGGTGCTAAAATTAGCCCGCCACCCAAGCCCCCTAGGGTGGAACAGGAGGCAACTTTAAAGTTTCAAATGGAAAACCCCATTTTTTATTGCAGAATCAGATTCTACATTAAAAACAATGTACATTGTGTCTTAAACATTTGGTTTGATCCTTGGTAGTTGGCGCTGTAACTCAAGAAAATCCATGTTCTCATTTTTGCGAGGAAAATGGTTACGGATGAATAAAAAATACTTATTTACTACGTAAATTTTGATTCTCTAAAACTAAAACTCTCCTCTCTCCCCATAGGGTGGGGTTTGAGAGAGGAATTAGAGTTTTACAAATGTTGACCCAAATATTAATTTAACATTAATTTAATATTTGGTTCAACATTTGTAAAACTCTAATTCCTCTCTCTCAACTCTTCTACGCACTAAAAACTTCGAACACCCTCACTTCCTATCACAGTGCCCATAGAGTTAATACCCTGACAAAGGTACCCACAACAGTCCTTGCTCTTTGATGTTCTTAAACCACTTATAACTCGTCGTCACCCCTTGCTTCTAGCTTCCAGGAACTGTACAACGTATCAAAGACAAAACTTATGAAACCACGGTTATCAGAAGTATTTAACATGTGTATCATAAAGCACGCTACAACCAATTAGTCACACTGTTGTCACAGCAGCCTTATCAAAGGATGCCATAATTCTTTCCTAGCGCTCTTGCCGGCCTGTGTAATGTGTTCCTTCACATAGACTGCTGTCGTGAGTAGTAGAAAACTTCCGGATCGTAGTTTTTCTCAAAGACAACGAACTTTAATAATTTCATGCTTCCTATAGACTCATTCCTCTAACTGTAATTTAAAAAAGGATATTTTACTGATGCTTTCATAAAATGTGCAACTAGCATCTTCCTGTTCGTATAAACCGTACTACCGATTGTCTCATATTCTTGTCCAGTGGTAAGCACATACACTACTGGCCATTAAAATTGCTACACCACGAAGATGACGTGCTACAGACGTGAAATTTAACAGACAGGAAGACGATGCTGCGATATGCAAATGAATAGCTTTTCAGAGCATTCAAACAAGGTTGGCGCCGGTGGTACACCTACAACGTGCTGACACGAGGAAAGTTTCCAAGCGATTTCTCATACACAAACAGCAGCTGACCGGCGTTGCCTGGTGAATAGATGTTGTGACGCCTCGTGTAAGGAGGAGAAATGCGTACCATCACGTTTCTGACTTTGATAAAGGTCGGATTATAGCCAATGAGCGATTGCGGTTTATCGTATCGCGACATTGCTGCTCGCATTGGTCGAGATCCGATGACTGTTAGCAGAATAAGGAATTGGTGTCTTCTGGAGGGTAATACAGAACGCCGTGCTGAATCCCAACAGCCTCGTATCACTAGCAGTCGAGATGACAGGCATCTTATCCGCATGGCTGTAACGGATCGTGCAGCCACGTCTCGATCCCTGAATCAACAGATGGGGATGTTTGCAAGACAACAACCATCTGCACGAACAGCTCGACGACGTTTGCAGCAGCATGGACTATCAGCTCGGAGACCATGGCTGCTGTTACCCTTGACGCTGCATGACAGACAGGAGCGACTGCGATGGTGTATTCAACGACGAACCTGGGTGCACGAATGGCAAAACGTCATTTTTTCGGATGAATCCAGGTTCTGTTTACAGCATCATGATTGTCGCATCCGTGTTTGGCGGCGCGGTGAACTCACATTGGAAGCGTGCATTCGTCAACGCCATACTGGCGTATCACCTGGCGTGATGGTATGAGGTGCCATTGGTTACACGTCTCGGTCACCTCTTGTTCGCATTGACGGCACTTTGAACAGTGGACGTTACATTTCAGATGTGTTACGACCCGTGGCTCTACCCTTCATTCGATCCCAGCGAAACCCTACATTTCAGTAGGATAATGCACGAACGCATGTTGCAGGTCCCGTACGGGCCTTTCTGGATACAGAAAATGTTCGACTGCTGCCCTGGCCAGCACATTTTCCAGATCTCTCACTATTTGAAAACGTCTGGTCAATGGTGGCCGAGCAACTGGCTCGTCACAATACGCGTCACTACTCTTGATGAACTGTGGTATCGTGTTGAAGCTGCATGGGCAGCTGTACCCGTACACGCCATCCAAGCTCTGTTTGACTCAATGCCCAGGCGTATCAAGGCCGTTATTACGTCCAGAGGTGGTTGTTCTGGGTTCTGTGCTGATTTCGCAGAATCTGTGCACCCCAATTGGGTGAAAATGTAAACACATGTCAGTTCAAGTATAATATATTTGTCCAATGAATACCCGTTTATCATCTGTATTTCTTCTTGGTGTAGCAATTTTAATGGCCAGTAGTGTACATCTTCTCTGTCTACTATCCTTATAATTCAAATCCTGCATGCTGGTTTTCCATAAAAATTTCTGCTATTATGTACAGCATTCCATTT
Source organism: Schistocerca cancellata (assembly GCF_023864275.1). Lineage (NCBI taxonomy): Eukaryota > Metazoa > Arthropoda > Insecta > Orthoptera > Acrididae > Schistocerca > Schistocerca cancellata. The sequence goes on from NC_064626.1 coordinate 312,821,549, forward strand.
CCCCTTTTAAATTCGGACCCGTACGTTACGTATTAACTATGTTCGTCATTTTACAAGCTCATTATCAAATCTCCTACGCTACATAAGAGTTATCTGTATTAGTTTACGTACTTTTTAATGGCGTGCAGGCCACAAGGCTTTGTTCTTTCTCTAGTCCCTCATTTCCTCTTTATTGGTGATATAAGTTAGTCCTTCTGTCCACCTTCTGCAGTTCACCAATGACATTATCTTTCCAGCTCTGTACTTTAACCAACGGAAATGCCGGGGCTCTTCCGGTTTTAATTCAGTTAACATTCTGATGACAGCCCGCATCTCGTGGTCGTGCGGTAGCGTTCTCGCTTCCCACGCCCGGGTTCCCGGATTCGATTCCCGGCGGGGTCAGGGATTTTCTCTGCCTCGTGATGGCTGGGTGTTGTGTGCTGTCCTTAGGTTAGTTAGGTTTAAGTAGTTCTAAGTTCTAGGGGACTTATGACCACGGCAGTTGAGTCCCATAGTGCTCAGAGCCATTCTGATGACAAATAAGGAAAAAATCTACCTAAATCCAGTGTATATTTGAAGCACAAGTAGAGTCCATTTACAGACCTTTCATTTAACCCTCTACAAACATTGTATCCAACCATTTAATACGGTAAGGTATCAAAGATCGATAGTAAATTTACAACAAACATCACTTACCTGCAAAGACCCTACAACGGACTAAAACTAGTTTAAGTTGTACTCGGAAACTGAGTGTCTCTTCCGTCCTTCAAAATTACATAGGCATAATCTAACCTTGTCTCGCCTAAGTCATTATTGCCTATATTTCTACACTAGCAAAGTTCCCTCTTTATCTCTTAATCCTTGAACCATATTTACTCTATCACATCCATCCTGGATTTGAAATCCTGTATTTTACAGAACAGAAAGCGGCTCATATTCTCAACGTTACATCTATATTATCTGAAATCCACTCAAAAATAACCTCAACGTTACATCTATATTCTCTGAAACCCGCTCAAAAATAACCTTGTGATCTGCTCTCCCTCCCACATATAACTGAATCCTCTTTTTACTTTGCAATCACGATTTGTCTCGTACATACCACGTTACTTCCCGTTCCATCAGTTTTGTTCAGATACCTCTTCCCGAACACCCCAACCATTTTCTCTCTCCCTACGTTTTCCCTTTAGGCCGAAACAACGGCTATTATACAAGTCAACTTCAAAATCTACAGAATTCCGTTACTTTTCCATTTTATCTGGAAACAGATGTAAAATAAACACGGTCAATAGTTTTTAGTAAATTGTGAACAAAATAAGTGCTTTTACTTAGTTAAACCACAGAGTTAGTCGCCTGTAATTAAATTTCTAGTTCGTGTTGGATAAATATATTTTTTACATTACACGTATTAGCTGAAGAGAGAATGTAAATTTTACCTTACCCCTGACACTCCCTTGCCCCTTCCCACCACGAATTGCATGACGTTCTTGGTTTTTCAATAAAACAATCAGTGGTACCCGGGAATTTGTATAGGAACAGCTAAGTAATTGTTCTTTATCCATTAAAATTCAGAAATTAAATTTGGTGTTCCAAAAAAGCAAATCTGAGAGTAACTGAGGTGCCTCCTGGTAGGCCTGGAATGTCGCTTCTTATATTGAGATGACACCACATTTATTAGTCTCTGTGAACATCTCACACTTTGTTATCGTTAGGGTTTTGATCAAACAGAAACTTTTCAATGTTTTAGGTGTTTGTAGACACTGATGTAACAGAGATCTGAGAGGCTGTTTGTGGTCCACGTGTCACCAGAGGGGCAGTCATGTTCTGCAGTACTCACCAGGTGGCAGGAGCCGCCGAGGACGCTGCCAGCATGCAGGGTGAAACAGCAGCAACACAGCCTCAGCTGGGGTAGCACAGCGGTCTGTGTGGAAGACAACAAAGCGCTGGAAAACCTGCTTGCAAACTTACATCCTAAAGACCAATATTTTCGACAGAAATGAAGCCAGTTAGAAATCGGGGCTTCCTTACTACAGATTTGTTGATGAATTATATTTTCAGTCTGCAGCGGAGTGCTGGTGACTAACATATTTTATTTTAATTTGTTTGGCCGAGCGGTTCTAGGCGCTACAGTCTGGAACCGAGCGACCGCTACGGTCGCAGGTTCGAATCCTGCCCCTGGCATGGATGTGTGTGATGTCCATATGTTAGTTAGGTTTATGTAGTTCTAAGTTCTAGGGGACTGATGACCTAAGCAGTTAAGTCCCATAGTGCTCAGAGCCATTTGAGCCGTTTAATTTTGTTCCATATTAATGACAATCATGCCAAATGAAATATTGCGATCAGTGCCATAAGACAATAGTGTAGTACACCACACAATTTACTTTCGCACAAAAATCTAAATTATAGTAGAATTACCGTCTTCTAGGGAGCCTCTGGGATTTGTAGTTTAAATTACTCGTCACATTAAGATTCAGTCTTACAGTATTTTGATTCTGGTGTCGTCGAATTTTGAGGAGACGTTGGTGGACGGCAACCACTCTCAAGAGCTGCTCCATATCCGAATTAATATTGCAAAGGGCCATAAACTGTTGTCAGAGTTTTCTTCTTTGGTCCCTGCAGCCCACGACAGGACAATCTGCGGTTTACGAGCCCGCCCCACGGCTCAGACCTGCTGGTAATAACGCGTCCACCGACTGCATTGCTTCTCTGCTACCAGCGTGCCCTCCCACGCATGCCATGTTTCAGAGTCATTGTTAGGACGACGTACCTATCCTAAACTTCATAATTCTCTTTGCCATATCGTATTCCAGTGATTACAGTAGTTGTATATTAACACTATAAGCACTGAATTTTTTATTATAGTACGCTTCATCGCCGGCCGCGGTGGCCGTGCGGTTCTGGCGCTGCAGTCCGGAACCACGGGACTGCTACGGTCGCAGGTTCGAATCCTGCCTCGGGCATGGCTGTGTGTGATGTCCTTAGGTTAGTTAGGTTTAAGTAGTTCTAAGTTCTAGGGGACTTATGACCTAAGATGTTGAGTCCCATAGTGCTCAGAGCCATTTGAACCATTACGCTTCATCTGACATCTACAGAAAGATATAAATCTGACTACGTCAGTTTGCGTTGAGGATTTACATATTGTGTTGTCACATATCACTAAATGGCATTTTCTTGTTGTTTTGTGAAATCTTAACGATGCCCAACCATCCTGTCCATTGTGTTTTCCACATATTCCTTCCCTCTCCGATTCTCCGCAGAACCTCCTCACTCCTACATTATCAGGCCACCTAATTTTGAACATTCGTTCGTAGCAACACATCTCAAATGCTTCGATTACCTTCTGCTCAGGTTTTCCCACAGCCCATGTTTCACTACCTTACAATACTGTGTTCTAAATGTACATTCTCAGAAATTTCGTCCTCAAATTAAGGCCTATGTTTGATATTATTAGACTTCTCTTGGACACGAATGTACTTCTTGCCAGTATTATTCTGTTATTAATCTCCCTCTTGCACCGTCCGTCATCGGTTATTTTGCTGCCTAGATAGCAGAATTTTATTTTCATCGACCTCGTGACCGTCAAACCTAGTGTTAAGTTTCTTGCTGTCAAGACCACTATGATACTGTAGATGGATGCATCATCTGTCACAACGAATGGACATTCGGAGAAAAGGGCATGAAGTAGAGTGCAGATCTCAGCATGGTTTTCAATTTGACATAAGCCGGTCACAGGCAGGGGTCCAGGTATAACGGTTCCCCTCTCTATGCAAATGGCAGGGATTGTGGAACGTGGACCACCTCGAGTAAGAATTTAGCATAATAGTTGAGCTTGCCAAAAATGATTGTAATTCAAGTAAGTTAATCACGTGAGGTAAAGACGTGAAGGCGGCAACGTTCTCACTAGGTGGCTGGATTCAATCTTTAGAGAATCAGTGCCCTGAGTATTCCACTCACTGTTGAAAAACTCTGCACTTCTTCAAGTAACAAAGGCTCGTATCTCACAGTGTTGTGAACAGCGTGCAGAGGGTTTCCAGATGTTCCCACTGGGAGGATCCTGTGACAGTAAGGTCTTATGAGTAATTGACATAAGACAGAATACGCTGTATAAACTATTCCAGGTATCGCTGGAATATTGGAGGGGCTGAGGTAATGCCAAAGGGTAACCACTTGTGCTTATACAACCCAAACGGCGTGTTAAGGACGACTGTCTTCTGAGGTTCAAAATCTAAGGGTAGCTGGAGGTACGCATCACCGAGGTCGATCTTGGAAAATATTCCCCCCGTCCCCTCGTCTCCTGTCACCCGTCCAGCCATTTCGTTGAGGAGATCATCTTGTTGAGCAAGAATAGAATAGATTTACTCAGCAAGAATAGAATAGATTTCTACTTGCGAATGAGAACTGATCGTCGCCTTGAAATCCCCGCACAAATCAAGAGACCAATTCAGCTTCCAGCTGATGACTAGGTGCATGAAGTACGCACTAGATCTGACAGGTTTGACAACGCCAGCTGCCTGCAGACGATCGAGTTCCTGCCTCATGGCAGCATGTAAGGTCACCGGAAGTAGTCTGGCATGGTTAAAGCAAGGCTCGGCATACGGCTGAAGGATGATGTGCACCTGGAAGTCCGAAGCACACACCAAATCCGGTTGGAAGAGAAGCGAAAACGCTGTGCAGAAGTCATCAGTCCTTGGAAAGTGACCACAGTGGAAACCACCTTGACTTCATCCAAGATAATCCAAATTCTATAAAGGCGTCGAGGCCAGAAATGTTAGTATCCAACGGATGAAAGACGACAAAGAACGCGAAAATATGAGTAACAGATTTGTAAGTTGTAACAATCGAGAACTATCTGCAAAGATGAATCGCACCACCAACATAGCCAACCAAATTGCACGAGTGCACGGATCAGTCAGGGGAACCCAGTCTGACATGTCTGATTGATCAGAGAGACTGTGACCCCAGTGTCCATCTGGAAGTGGATGCCCTGGTGGGAGATGCGCAGCGCCTGGAACAATATCTGCACGGAGGGGTCTCCCTGGAAGAGTGTCTGCAGCGCATCTACTACATCCTGGTGTGTCGTGATGCCGGGTTGCAGCGGGTTGTACTATTGAAACATATTGAGTGGAGGTGCCCTTCCTTTTCACAGCTTGGACAGGACACCAAGTCTGCTTGGGAGTGAGAAAAACTGCGAGCATAAAAGGAGCAGCGCCTATAGCCGTCGTCGAGGGACAACTGGAGACTCAGAAATCGTAGAGACATCGGGAAAAGACGAATCACGGCGTTGCTGCAACTAGGTGGTCATCCTACACTTACGACGCTGGGGTGGCGCATGTGAAGGCGTGTGAACTGCCGCCTCTTGCGGCCTTGACATGAGTCATTTGCTATCCGCCTGTGTAGTTTCGAACAAACGCACGATGCGCAAGATGTCCTCTAACGATGGGTTATCAAGTTCCATCTCCGCCGTGCGAACATCCGGGTCTGGCGCCAGTTGAACCACCACATCACGGAATGAGTCGGCTTAGGGAGCCTTAGACCCTTGACTGGCGCACGAAAAATCAAATTTTCGGCTACGTCCTTGCAAGTCGGTGATGTAGGAGTGGTATGACTGTCCCAACTGTTTATGGTATTGATGAAATTCAAGCCTGGAGCCAGCCACATGGTACTGCTGAGGTTTTCCAGATGTTCCCTCAGGGAGAATCCTGTGACAGTAAGGTCTCCTGAAAGGAGATAACGACGAGGTCAGACAAAGGCGCCAATTTTGAGAGGAGAAGAAACGTGTCCGCGACGCCAAAGACAAAAAGAGCGATCGCTTCAATGAATCAAAAATGGTTCAAATGGCTCTGAGCACTATGGGACTCAACTGCTGAGGCCATTAGTCCCCTAGAACCTAGAACTAGTTGAACCTAACTAACCTAAGGACATCACAAACATCCATGCCCGAGGCAGGATTCGAACCTGCGACCGTAGCGGTCTTGCGGTTCCAGACTGCAGCGCCTTTAACTGCACGGCCACTTCGGCCGGCTTCAATAAATCGTCCGTGACTTGAAATCCCGTGAAATGTTGCTGCTGTCGATGCAAATGTGTGTCCCAGTCCTCCGTGGCGTCGTTGAAACGAGGAAACTGCGAAGGTCAGTATGTGGTGATGTGTGGAGTGTGGGGTGGGGGTGGGGGAGTGGATTAGGTTGGTGGTGAGGGAGGGGGGAACGTTTTTGGGGTACAGCGGCCTTCTGCACACAAAAAGTTTGTCAGACAAGAGCTGAAACGACTATTTTAACAAGTCCGTCTGTATCTGCTGCAAGCTTATCAGCTGCTGCTGTTGTTCGAGAAGGCTAACAAATTTAGCTTCAGTTCTATGAAACAGCTTCCTTTTTCTTCGTCACCAATTGCTATATCCGCAAGTAGCGGGATACCAGTGTACATGTCAGAAAAAAAGTAGAGAAACGATGACGGCGGAAGGAAGGAAGCCCGCTTGCGAAAGGGACTCAAACCCACGCCCGAGTCGAGCAACAGGGCTGACAGAACCCGCGGACCCGACACAGCAAGAGCAGGTCAACCGCAACCTTTCCAACGACAAAGTGCAACGAAATTTCTACACAATGCTGTCAACAGGTCAAGGACGAGGCACATTGAAATCGATACGAAAGAGGAAAACCAATACCAACGCGAAGTCGTCGATGAGGAATCAGCAGTACGGTGCAGATAGTATCTAACGCTGTCAGACGAAGTACACGACAGACTGAGTGGTCGAGGTGCGGTGGTATTTATGGCGCCTAGCGAGTGGGCCACCGTCAAGTTGTAAGTAGGCTGTTTATGTTTTCTTATTGGCAACGTTACGTAGCGCTCTGTATGAAAATCACTGACTGTGCTGTGTGCAGTCTGTGGCTAGTTTGCATTGTTGTCTGCCATTGTAGTGTTGGGCAGCGGCAGCTGGATGTGAACAGCGCGTAGCGTTGCGCAGTTGGAGGTGAGCCGCCAGCAGTGGTGGATGTGGGGAGAGAGATGGCGGAGTTTTGATAATTTGTAATACTGGATATTATGAACTACTATATATATTATGACTGTTAAGGTAAATACATTGTTTGTTCTCTATTATCATCTTTCAATTGCTAACTATGCCTATCAGTAGTTAGTGCCTTCTGTAGTTTGAATCTTTTATTTAGCTGGCAGTAGTGGCGCTCGCTTTATTGCAGTAGTTCGAGTAACGAAGATTTTTGGTGAGGTAAGTGATTTATGAAAGGTACAGGTTAATGTTAGCTAGGGCCATTCCTTTGTAGGGATTTCTGAAAGTCAAATTGCGTTGCGCTAAAAAATATTGTGTGTCAGTTTAAGCACAGTTGTGTATATAATTTTTCAAAAGGGGACGTTTCAAAGTCAGGCTTCTTTCAACTGTTTCGAAGTCCATTAATCCTATCTGACGCGGATCGCACACCACCAGCGGCTCCGGCCAGAATATGTACCACAGAGACTTCGTCGAGCCGGCCGGTGTGGCCGTGCGGTTCTAGGCACTTCATTCTGGAACCGCGCGACTGCTACGGTCGCAGTTTCGAATCCTGCCTCGGGCATGGATGTGTGTGATGTTCTTAGGTTAGTTCGGTTTAAGTAGTTCTAAGTTCTAGGGGACTGATGACCTCAGATGTTAAGTCGCATAGTGCTCAGAGCCATTTGAACCATTTTTGAATTATTTCCATTTCCTTTCATGGGTACTGGTGTGAACTGCGCATTTTCCATTCTCTGGGTACGGATCATTCTACGGAGCGAGCAATTGTCTGTGATTTTTAAGTATGGAGCTATTGTATCAGCATACTCTGAAAGGAACCCGACTGTTACGTAATCTGTTATCGGAAGATTTGCCTCTCTGAAGTGTTTTAAGCTGCGTGGCTACACCAATGATATTGAATTCTAACTTATTCATGTTTGCAGTTTTTCTTCATTCGAATTCTGGAATATTCGTCTTTTCTGAAGGAAATTTGAAAAACCGTGTTTAGTAACTCTGCTTTAGTGGCGCTGTCATAGATAACATTGCCATTATTATCGCGCAGTGAAGGTATTGATTGTGTCTAGCCACTGGTGTACATATCTATGAGAAGAATCTCTCTGGATTTTCCGGCAGATTTGAGACAGAGTTTTGGAAACTATTGACAGCATCTCGCACTGAAATTCGTGCTAAATCTCGAGCTTCTGAGAATCTTCGTTAATCTAGAGGATTTTGCTATCTCTTAAATTTGTCATCTTTCCTCGTTGCTTCTGCAATAGTATTATAACCTGTTTCGCGTACCGTGGGGAATGAGTACCATCTCTTAATTAAATAAGTGTTATACATCACACAATGGCCGTCGATACTATTTCTTTGAATTTAAGGCAAATCTACTCTTTCAAAGTCAGGTTGGAAAGACTCAACGCTGTGTCTTACGAAGGTTTTAAGCGAATTTTTATCTGTATTTTCAAATAAATGTATTGTGCTTTTATTTATGGTTGGACTTTATGTTCCGGTATTCAGTCCAGCTACAATAACTTTGTGGTCATTAACACCTATCTATCCCGATGCTCCTAGTTTCACCAAGATTTTTTAGTGCTAAGAGGTCAAGGCGTTTACACGACAATTTACACTTCAAGTGGGCTCAAAATTATTTTCTGAATAGGCATTTAGTACGATTTCGGGCGACGTTTAATGCGTACCACCGACTTTTAACATGTATTTTCGCCAACATATCGAGGGCAGGTTGAAGTCACCCTCGATATGTTGGCGAAAATCCATGTTTAAAGTCGGTAGTACGCATAAAACGTCGCCCGAAATCGTGCTGTAGGCCATCTCAGAAAATTATTTTGAACAACTAATTCAGCAGCTCTCTCGATGTCTAAATAGTTACGAAAACATACTTGACCTCTTCAGTTCTTTATTTCATCGAGCTTCTGCTTCACCGTCGTCCATTTAGATTTCGGAGACTGCTGCCTATGATGATCTCTGTCGGTGACGAAATGCCCGTTGAGGTGTCGTCATTTCTGCTCTCTTTGTCACCTTTTTCGTCACCTGCTGCTACAGTTTTCGCGTACACACAAAAAATGGCTCTGAGCACTATGGGACTCAACTTCTGAGGTCATCAGTCCCATAGAACTTAGAACTACTTAAACCTAACCAACCTAAGGACATCACACACATCCATGCCCGAGGCAGGATTCGAACCTGCGACCGTAGCAGTCACGGAGTTCCAGACTGAAGTGCCTAGAACCGCACGGTCATAGCGGCCGGCGTATGCACAAAATGTCTCGAAATTGTAATACGACAGATAACGTCAGGTTTCGTCGCTCGTAGTTCTGCGTACGGTGTATTGTAGGCTGGTGTCCTGTGTCTTCATACTGAAGTTTCTGTTTGTCGGAACCGTCCCTCCGCCTACTTGTGTTTGCGCCACTGGCAGCGGGCTCGCGGTTTCCCGCCGTGTTGTTTACCGTCGCGCCGAGTTCGGCGTGCGCCTGCGCACTCGGCCTCGGCAGCTCTTCGCCTGGTGACGGCTTGTCTACTAGTATTTGCGTGTGTGGTGGTCTTCCTGCTTCACTTACCCGGGCTTGACGTTGCGGTTTGATAGACGGGCGTCCGCGTTTTAGATATACTGCGGAGCCGCAAATGACGCACGTCCGCGGTTGCTCGTCGTACACCGCGAGGGTCTCGCAGTTCTGGATCCTAATATAGCAAGCCATATGTTTCTTTAAAATTATTTTTCACAACAGCTACCAAATAATGACACGTACCACTTGTTAAGGCGTGAAACCACTTTTGACATCTTAAACAAGCTTACAGACGAAATATCAAAAAAGATACTTAAGAACTATTTAAGGGACAACCACCATCATTAAAGACAAATTTTCACCGATTTAGACCAGTGCACCCTTCCTGTACCGCCGGGCAAGGACTGGCCAGCCGCCTCACGGCTGGAATCCGCCTTGCCCTGGACTAGGAGGGAGGGGTGTACATAAATACCGGACTATGACGCACACCGATTTTGACATTTAGCTAAATTAATTAATTTAGAAGTAGAAGATAGGATAACACCTCAGAATACACTGCAGCGACACCAAGTCAAGAGCCAGCCCAGTGCCAGGGGCACGCCCACTGGGATTAGCTCAGTGGGCATGGCCAACAACTAGTAGGTTTATAGAAGCTCTGGCACAACTTGTAACGCTGCAGGTAGCATGTAGTTTCCCTGTAGATTATAGTTAGAGCCTCATAGCGGTAATATTAGAGTAAATAATAGTAATAAGATTAACAATATTACCTGTAGTGTAGAATAACATAGCTGCATCATTTGTATCATACTAGGACCCACTAATGTAGTGAGGTAGTGGGTTATCATGTATAATGTAATGTAATGAATAAAGATTAAAAAAAAAAAAAAAAAAAAGTGTTTCTGCCTATATCGTTATTCGTCACTTATTTGTATAACCGTGCAGAACGGCGGTATGACCTGTACGAATTCCATTTCGAGTAGGAGATTAAATACTCGAACGGATCGGAGACCTAACCCAGCGTAGCAAATTATAACGTTGAATATTTCACGTTTACTACTTCGAAAGTTCATGGTGCCGCCTGTCTGTGATACGAGTTGAATGCATCTTTCATCGTCCGTCAACTTAGCATTTACAGCATTACCGAGAATAGAGCAACAGTAACCAACAATCTCCTCATTCCTCGAACGAAGTGTGTCGTAAACCAGCTGAGTCGATAAAGCACCTTCTCGTGAAAGGCAAAAGTCCCAGGTTCGAGGCCCGGTTGTTTTTTCTCGGTAATGCAAAACGTGATCAAATTAGCGCATACTCCGCTTCAGAGCGAACATTGTCATGGAAACCCGTCAGCAATGACCAGAGCCATTTCTTCGCAATATCCCTCCTTGCTGGATAGCACGACTTGTGAGATGTACGGGAGAACTTCTGCACAATTTGGAACGTAGGAGAAGTAGTGACGGTAGTTTACCCGTAAGGGCAGATCGACAGTCGTACATGGATAGTTGAGCCGATAGAACAATTGCATGTGGAAAGCTAAGGTCTCGGGTTCGAGTCTCGGTCCGGCATACAATTTCCATCTGCCAGGAAGTTTCGAAATAACCAAGAGCGATTCGGAAACTATATTTGATCACAACGGAATGTGAACAATAATGGAACAAAATAAAGGAAAGTTTCCTTTATCGACTGGCAGCTAGTATCTCAATGTGTATCCTCCATACAACTGATTTGACTATTTTGTGTCCTCTTTGTATATAAAGCATGTGCCGCTCCATAAACAAATGTACTCTCAGTTTTAAGAAATCAACGCAATTTTATTTCGTTCGTAACAATTTACCACTAAATCTTCCCGTTGTACCACACTTTAATTTGTGTGCACTATTCGATTATTTCATAGCAGTGTTTAGCAAGCCATGTCCATCAGTTCCTAAATTGCAACCATGTCCACTGGTCTTGCAACTCCCACTTTCATCCGATTCTCTCTTTGGTGTTCGGATAACGCCTGACCTGCTACAGGACACATGTCATCACCGTATGAGACCAGGGGAGTCATCGAAGCAACGAAGCAAGATACGTATCCCAGCCCTCTGTCATATGCCGACAGTGGAGCAGTTATTCCTTCCTGCGATAAGGTCACAGTATAACCCTACCATTACTATTGTAATTTAGTATGCTTTTACCTAAATAACAGAAACCTTGTGTAAGTTGCCACATATAATCCTATTACTAAATTTGAGTTTAGTTTCCAAATAAAGTACACTATGGGAGGATAGTCCTGTTTACAGGGAAAGCTAATCAATAGAGTTAACCTTTTTACAGGATTTGACCCTGTGTTGTGTTTAATGGATAAGTAAATCAGACTATTCACTTCTTTTCCTATGATCTTACCCAGCGGTTAGATAGAAACGCAGTATGAATAATATTATACTGAAGCTAGAACAGTTCAGCTCCAAGTTCATTTAGTGGTTTAAAATATGTACTAATGGTCATCATCCTATCCAGGCAATGAAACAGTTAACTATTGGAAAAGCAGAAGTATGAATTTTGCCTACCTTCTTGCTACTATTTATTTTGTTCTTCAAATTAATATTACTCCACTTAATGTTGGACTACACCCTTATACATTACGTTTTCAAAACAGAAAAAAAAAACAGTAGATAACTTCAAGGAAGCTAAAAAAATTTGGCTAACGGGGATCTTTAGAAAAACACTTTCCATAATCAACAAAATTAAATACTAAAATACTTACATACTACAGCACACACTTTTTATACGTAACATTTCATTTCAAGAAATCTTCTTGTGACTTGGCAAGACAGCCAAGCCACTATGATTGGTAGCCGAAAAGCACGCGTTAAGCTCACGCAGGCTGGCGTGAGGTCTGGAACAGGACAATGTAATTAATATAGCCAATAAGGTACGTTGCTGCTGGAATACTTAACTTTAATTCATAAGGTTAACACCGGTCTGACGGTACAGGCATCACAAGATAAATAGCAATTGACAATGGCGCCTTGCTAGGTCGTAGCAATTGACGTAGCTGAAGGCTATGCTAACTATCGTCTCGGCAAATGAGAGCGTAATTTGTCAGTGAACCATTGCTAGTAAAGTCGGCTGTACAACTGGGGCGAGTGCTAGGACGTCTCTCTAGACCTGCCGTGTGGCGGCGCTCGGTCTGCAATCACTGACAGTGGCGACACGCGGGTCCGACGTATACTGCCGGACCGCCGCCGATTTAAAGGCTACCACCTAGCAAGTGTGGTGTCTGGCGGTGACACCACACTTCTTTTTACTGGAATTTCCTTCAAAAGCTATTAGTCTTTCAACTAACTGGGTATAGTCATTTAACAGATTCTAGTAACTTGGCTTCACTCTAAATTTTACGTAAGCAAACTTTTACTAGAACACTTTGCAATAGTTAAGAAAACATTTTTATTACTCACACAAAAACAATTTAAATGGTGCCTCTTTATATTAACTTGGCACTTCATAAGTCTGTAAAACAGGATACTAGGATTAATCAAACACCAGGAAGGAACCTTATATAGGTGTATGACTCGGACGAAGTAACAGGGTGAACTAGTTTCTTTAAAGTTCAAGAATGATTATTAAAACACAGTTTAAATTCATGATTCACACTGTACAAAAGTAAAAATACAAAAAAATCTTATCTGGTGACTGTAGGCTTGGATGTGCCGAACAATTATGACGGCAACACTACCCACAGTACGGCCTGCAAGTATCTTGCCATATAGGCTCAATTTCTCTTCCTGGCGTTGTTCAGTTTTACATACAGCAGCTCAACAACTCGCAGCTATGCCGTAGGCCGTTTGCAATTTTCTTCCGAGGCATTTTTGTGCAAATTCGCAGGCAAAGCTTCTCCTGCTCCACAAAGGTGTTGCCTCAATCACTGCCGCCTACAGACTGTGTGACTTACTTCCCGTGCTTTCTCTAGGTAGCACGCCAATTCGCCCTTGCCACCTGTTCCACTCCACAGAGACACTTTTGTTTCAAACAAAAGCACACTGGCTTTTACGTAACACCTATTTCTTATATTGTTCCTAAGCGTCACCATTTCTTAAATTGTCGGGTTTACATAAACATCAATTTATAAAAACGAATATTTTTAAATACAATACGTCATCAGAAAATTATTTAAGGTAATAAACAAATTACATAGTATTTTACGTACATTACTCACATACAGTGCAAAGAACTTCAAACTCCAGTACAGCACACTTTACTTTACATCTACAGAAAGTATAGTACCAATATACGAAAATTTTGAAGCAAAAAGTTATAAAAAATTTATATGATCCATATTGCTGATTGATTTCGTGACTGCTGGTTTTCTCCTCCCAGAGATGTGAAATGATACATAATGTTGCTGGAAGTCCATTACTTTTTCTTATATGGTAGATACAGATGTGAAGGCGCTACGATATGCTTCGTACACGCACAACGAGCCGATCCTCACTTGTGGTGACCAAGCGTCTTCCACCTGACCGTTGATCGCCAGTGCACCTGCCCATGCAGTCTGAAATAGGGGCACTGTCACATCCAAATGCCCCAAATGCCTGGATACTGCACCAATCGACCAGTGGGCTAGTTCGAGAATCACAACGAGGCGCATTTCAAACTCTTCCCAGCGCTGATAACGCTGTCTCACATGACTACACGCCATCTTCGTATTCTTCAAAGAGATCACTCAACGTATAAAGCTGTGAACGTCTCACACACCATACCAGGGTCCGGTAACAACAGTAATGTTCGTCACTAATGCATTCTAATGATCGTTCTTCCTACCACAGTGAATTGCAATGCTATTACATACCCGCCAGTGGTTTTTATGTCTACGAAGTTACATTGCAATAGGACCATGTCTTCCGCCTGCTTCACATTTTTGGTCATACAGTGTAACTACGACTGTCCAACCTGCTAGTCATTGTCTGATAACGCAGATTACCAACTTCACTCGAGGAAATGAGTAACCATTTACATCCAGCATTCTTCGTTTTCATGAGACGATATCCTGTTCAGGCTGTACATTCTGAGGAGTCTGTTTAAATAGTGTGTTCAGCGGCCCTTCTCAAGATGAAGGAAGGTCAACGATTTAAGTGAAATAAAATGTCAGTAGCAAAGATTAAAGCACCAGAGATGCAGTTCTGGCGTTGCAGCTGATAATGGAAGCCAGACTGAAAAAAAATCGGCACATTTACATGTGTTTGTAGACCTGCAAACAGTGTTCGACAACATAAATCTACGGAAGAGGTACGAAGTCCTGAGAAAAATAGCTGTAAGTTATATGGAAAGAAGGGTGATATACAATACGTGCAAGAACCAAGAGGGAAAAATAAGAGTGGAAGACCAAGAACGAAGAGCACGAATCAAAAAGGGTGGATGTCAGGGATGTAGTCTGTCATACTTGTTGTGTAATCTATATGACGAAGAAGCAATGACTGAAATAAAAGAAGAGTGGGAAGGATATCAGTGTTAAGATTGGTTCAAACGGTTCAAATGTCTCTGAGCACTATGGGACTTAACATCTCAGGTCATCAGTGCCCTAGAACTTAGAACTGCTAAAACCTAAGTAACCTAAGGACATCACACACATCCATGCCCGAGGCAGGATTCGAACCTGCGACCGTAGCGGTCGCGCGTTTCCAGACTGAAGCGCCTAGAACCGCTCGGCCACCAGCGGCCGGCAGTGTTAAGATTCGCTGATGACATTGCTGTCCTGAGTGAGGGAAGAAGAATTACAATCCCTGCTGAATCGAATGAACAGTAATGAATAGATAATATGGTTTGAGAATAAATCGTTGGAGGACGAAATTAATTAGAAATTTTTTTGGAAATTTTTGTGATAAGGGCTTATGGGACCAAACTGCTGAGATCATCGGTCCCTAAGCCTGCACACTACTTAACCTAACTTAAACTAACTTATGATATGGAAAACACGCACACCTATGACCGAGGGAGGACTCGAACCTCCCAAGGGGGGGGAGCCGCACGGACCGCGACAAGGCGCCCCAGAGAAAAACGTAACAGTATTGGTGACCACGATACAGATGAAGTTAATGAATTGCCCTACCTGCGCAACAAAATAACCCAGATGGTCGACGGAAGAGGAGATAGAAAGCAGATTAGCGCTGGCAAAAGGGGCATTCCTCGCCAGGAGGAGTCTACTAGTATCAAAGGCAGACCTTAATATGAGGAAGAAATGTCCGACAATGTAAGTTTGGAGCACAGCGTTGAATGACAGTGAGACATGGTCTGTAGGAAAACTGGAAGAGAACATAATAGAGTCATCGGACCTTCAGAAGAAAGTTGAAAATTGTGTGGGCCAGGAAAGGACTATGTGGGAAACAATGACAAGAAGAAGGGACAGGCTGATAGGCCGTCTGTTAACACATCGACAAATAACTTCCGTGTTACTAGGGATAAGTGTAGAAGTTAAAAACTAGAGAGGAAGACGACACAGATTAGGACACATTCCTAAAATAATTGAGGACGACGTAGATTGCAATCGCTACTCCACGGTGCCGCATCATACCTGGCTGAAGACCGATGATTAGAAAACAAAAAACAAAAAGGACTGGAACTCAAACCCGAGACTTTTGCATTTCACAAACAAGTGTACTACCGACCAATGTACAGGCTGATGTTGACAGAAAGGGCTACCTGCATCTCGAATGATGCCCTGATCGGGATGCGTGGACTGCTGGTAAATGATGTCTCATTGTTTATAATGAATTTCGGTTCTTTATAAATCCTTACCCCATTGAGTATAGCGGACACTTGGGGAGAGATCCGTCTTCTTCCAATGTTTTGCAGAGGCGCAGCTATTAGGTATGACTTCAGGTTACGGCTGGTAGTCATTCATGGAACTCTGATGTAGGTCACTGACAGAGTGCAACATCAAGTTTTACCTCGCGTATGACAGGACACGTTTCCCTATGAATAGCATGATGATGTGGTATTCACGTAAACAGCAAGTTTCCGAGATCTGTCCCCGGTACAAAATGTCTACGACTAGCTCGGACGTCAACTCAGTCCTAATACCAGCTTCCAGGATACCAAGGACCAGTTACAAAAATTACGGGCTAACTTGCCTCAGGCGATGGTACAAATGCTTTGAAATCATTCGTACTCAAATAATGCATTCATCCAGTCCACAAGGGGTGCAACAACATACACATTATTGGGCTCATACTGCCAAGTTCATCGTAAATTTGATTGGATTTTTAAATCACTTAATAACAACACTCACCCTTTCATCGTGTAGTTTCGTTTAGTTTGCTCCTACCTATCTCGCTCCTCCTCTTTTTTTGTCAGAGAGGGGAAGATAGTTTTGTAGAACTAAGAGAACTACAAGTAGTGTTGCTTTCAGAAATAAATTTTGTGTAATCAAATTTTTCTAGTAACTACATGTGTAAGGAACGTGTATGACGCTTCCATCCCTTAGAGGTACAGTTCGACGTCGGGAAAATATGTGGTCTGAAACGGCGAGTTTTCACCTCTGTCCATCTTAGAGCACCCGCACATGGGCATGATGTTACGTCTTTCAAAATAAAGTAAGAGGATTCACAGTGGCTGAACTTCTATGAAGTACTTTCGTGCAAGTGGTACATGGTAAACAACTTCACTGACAAGGTTTTCGGTCTTAGTCCATTTACATTGCGCAACTGGATTTAAGGAGCAGCCCCGTAATAGCCTTCCGTTGGTACACAAGTTTGAAATTTGGCTCGAAGGTGCCTACAACGTTCTTCTGTAATAGTGCAAATCGGATGTACCATACGACATCACCCTCGGGTTCGGCAACACTTCAAGCAGCAAGGTGTCGACACGTGGGGAAAGAAAGCCACACTCCAAAGTTCATTTAAGGTCTATGGTTTGTTAATGATGTCATATTGGCACGAAATTTCACCACAGTTCTTCGCAACGGCACCGTGGACGCAACACATGATGGCAAGGTCATTGCAGCTCCTCTTATCCACATTTGACCCTCACGTTTGACATCTCTGCGATGGAGATCAGAACCACGACAGCCGATGTTGTACCCGGGCCGTTTTCTTATGAGTAGCCGAGGAAAACATTACAGCCACACCGCCGCTCAGAATCGGCATAAAATGACCCCAGGGTGTGGCATAAAGGATGTCAATGGAACCATTCCTTTCCCTGACTAGTTGATTCCCGTACATTTCGCAGCAGAAAACTACTGTTGGCAGTGTGATGAGCAACAAGCGGCTGGAGAAGTGTACACCCCCATAGTAGCTGCAGCAAACTGATCATGTGTAACACATGTAACCATCCTGTTTAAATTGTTAGAAACAGTCAGTCGGTGTCGTAATTTTGGAATGAGAGTTCGTATGAATGTTGCGTAATAAATATTTCGCGTGAAGCGCCGTTGCGACACAGCAAAGGTCAATTATTGTGGAGACTAAGCTACAGAATAGTAATGTTATTAAGGAATACACCCGATTGACTAAACAATATAAGAGGGCACGTACATTTGCGAATGAGTGGTTCAAAGTGAGAATTTATACTGACAAGTAAATGGGTCATATGTGTAGTTATGTAGGTACACACTCAGTTGCATGCGAACGTACGATCGGGTTAGAGGCACGTACGTTGCAAGTACTATCATTCCCCGTGGCCTGGGTAAAAAGAATTGTTGTTAAAATGCATTTATTCATCTGAGAAAGATAATAATCGCACTTCGTAATTAAATGAAAAGAAATATTGCAGGTTATGACTTCGCGAAAAATGTGACCTAAATATTGAAATTGACATTGGTGGCCACGAAGGGAAAGAGATAAACACATTCACATACCTCTATTGTTGATCAGCGTCGTCGTGAAGATCAACACCCCCATCTAAATTCTGCATGTAAAATTGAAATACTAATAATCTTTCAGAGTTACAGGAGCTGGGATCCACGATATCGTAAATAAGAAATTCGCTTTGTTTCAACAGTTGCTTTCATTATTTAGCACAATGTCACTAGTAATTACACAGCACGTCTTTTCATCAGGACATAACAACGAAAGATAACTATTACTAAAACCAATAAACGAAGAGCGTAAATCATCTTTTGTCTGTCAGTCTTAAATACTCTTCGGATGAATCTTTGGTATGAGAGTCGAATAATTATCTACACATTTATAGAAATAATTATTGAGCTGCTTCATACAATGCAGGGACACATTCTTGATTGACGGCGCGTTGGTATACAGTTAACATGGCACAACGTGATCGTAATTTCTAAAGCAAATTTCAGTTTCCATTGATGGTTCCTCTGACAATATGTACAGCTACTAGTCGCTCTAATTTGCAACTCGTTTAATATCCGTAGTAATTAACAATTACCTTTATAATATCGCTAAGTTTTAACAGTGGAGATAAACAGAATTTTCTTTACGATTTCTTCATATATGCTGACTAATAATATCTGTCTCTGAGCAGTAAGTGGAATCCAATTAACGTTTCCAACCTAGCGAAGGTGAAATACACTACTGGCCATTAAAACTGCTACACCAAGAAGAAATACAGATGATAAACGGGTATTCATTGGACAAATATATTATACTAGAACTGACATGTGATTACATTTTCACGCAATTTGGGTGCATACATCCTGAGAAATCAGTATCCAGAACAGCCACCTCTCGGCTGTAATAACGGCCTTGATAAGCCTGGACATTGAGCCAAGCAGAGCTTGGATGGGGTGTACACGTACAGTTACCCATGCAGCTTCAACACGATACCACAGTTCATCAAGAGTAGTGACTGGCGTATTGTGACGAGCCAGTTGCTCGGCCACCATTGACCAGAAGTTTTCAGTTGTTGGGAGAACTGGAGAATGTGCTGGCCAGGGCAACAATCAAACATTTCTTGTATCCAGAAAGGCCCGTACAAGACCTGCAATATGCGGTCGTGCATAATCCTGCTGAAATGTAGGGTTTCGCAGGGATCGAATGAAGGGTAGAGCCACGGGTCGTAACACATCTGAAACGTAACGTCCACTGTTAAAAGTGCCGTCAGTGCGAACAAGAGGTGACCGAGACGTGTAACCAATGGCACCCCATACCATCACCCCGGGAGATACGCCAGTATGGCGATGACGAATACACGCTTCCAGTGTGCGTTCACCGCGATGTCGCCAAACACGGATGCGACCATCATGATGCTGTAAACAGAACCTGGATTCATCCGAAAAAATGACGTTTCGCCATTCGTGCACCCAGGTTCGTCGTTGAGTACACCATCGCAGGCGCTCCTGTCTGTGATGCAGCGTCAAGGGTAACCAAAACCATGGTCTCCGAGCTGATAGTCCATGTTGCTGCAAACGTCGTCGAACTGTTCGTGCAGATGGTTGTTGTCTTGCAAACGTCCCCATCTGTTGACTCAGGGATCGAGACGTGGCTGCACGATCCGTTACAGCCATGCGGATAAGATGCCTGTCATCTCGACTGCTAGTGATACGAGGCCGTGGGGATCCAGCACGACGTTCCGTATTATCTTCCTGAACCCACCGATTCCATATTCTGCTAACAGTCATTGGATTTCTATCAACGCGAGCAGCAATGTCGCGATTCGTTAAACTGCAATCGCGATAGGCTACAATCCGAGCTTTATCAAAGTCGGAAACGTGATGGTACGCATTTCTCCTTACCCGAGGCATCAGAACAACGCTTCACCAGGCATCGCCGGTCACCTGCTGTTTGTGTATGAGAAATCGGTTGGAAACTTCCCTCATGTCAACACGTTGTAGGTGTCGCAACCGACGCAAACTTTGTGTGAATGCTCTGAAAAGCTAATAATTTGCATACCACGCCATCTTCTTCCTGTCAGCTAAACTTCGCGTCTGTAGCATGTCATCTTCATGGTGTAGCAATTTTAATGGCCAGTAGTGTAGAAACCATATTTATAAGCGGTACTTCGCGCGGCAAAAATGAGAAACTTTAACATTTAAAAAATCTTACAGTACGTCTTAGCAGCTACAGTTCTGACAGTACCTTTCCTTACGCGCATTTTCCCCGTGTTAAAAATTTCACGACGGCTTTGGACACGTCGTATTGGATCATTTCCTTGTAAGTCCGAATGCTGTTGACTACGGATGGGAAAAACCGGCCGGTTAAACTGATACCGATGTTTTAGTTCTGAAAAACCGGTATTTTCCGGTATTTACTTGGTCTCGATTGTAACAGATGTTTTTATTTTTTAGTAATAACCGGATAAAAAACTGAAAGATCAATAAGCCGTAGAATCAGTATTAAATAAACTTTTTCTAATGAATGATTAATTTTTATTAGTAAAATTTGCATTTCTTTGAAAAATTGCGATATTAAGGAAAAGGGAAAAGTGCAATCAGTGCTGTTTTGATAATGTCGACAGAAGCGATAAACAAACAGATTATCATAAGAATTGGTAGTGTTGCTTAGACAATAATGTACCTGTTACCATATCAGATGCTACACATATACGTACATACAATGTGCCAGACATGGTCCATCTGGTTTATACGGGCATCAGAATGGCACCATCCCTAGCCTCGAAGCATTTTACGAAGTGCTCTATCTTCACCCCGTGTTTGAGCTTCACCCTTCGAGACAGAAGCTCTTTTGGTTCTTTCCCGAGGCCCTCTAACGTAAACAACCGCCCAGTCCACTCCACACTGGCCTCATTACCCATGCAGTCTCCTCCTATTCGTAATGGTCCCCTGGCGTATTAAGCAGAACCTGATACCCCACCAACCTATGGCGCAAATCAAGGAGTCTGCAGCCTGCAAGGTCGAAGAACCTCTGAGCCTCTGATTCAGACCGTTCAGCCGGCTCTGTATCAAAGGTCCACAATCGGCACTCTCGACGACGCTGCCGATGAGGTGCTCCGCCTTTATCTTGCAAACAAGAATGACATTCCAGATAGCCGCCCAAAACCAGAGAGAATCGCTGCCAGTCCAAAAATAAACACACCATTGGCAATCACCTCAACCTCTAGCTGCAGTTGACTGTACCCTGTGCTCTTCATGACATTCGGAAACATCAGTTCTGCATCTGAGATGACTCCCCACAGTAAGCACACAGAGTTCACATTGGATCTCTTGCCCTCCTTCGTAGCCATTCCCTAAGGAGCCTCATTACACGCTTCAGATTCCAGCTCTCCACTACCAGTAATCCCACTCTCTGTGACTGCCTATGTCTTTCAGACTGAGATGTCTGCTCTGAAGAACTTGTTTGTGGGAAGGAGTGGCGAGCCTTATGATCAGCCCCCCAAAATGTCTTCCGCTGCATTACACTCCTTGGTAATACCTCCATTGGGCCTTGGGTGAGGGGGCAACATGAGTGTTGGCAACCAATAAGGCAGCCAAAGTAACGGAATGATTGGGGGACACGTGGGTTGTGCTGGATATCCCTTGGATTCCAACGTCTGCCCCCAGGCAGTGATGCTTATTAACAACAGCATCACGTCATGACTGATTCCGCCCCTGCCTGGAGCTGTGAGTGAAGGGAGATAACACGATTGTAGGAGCCATATTCCACTCGTGGACTAGGAGCAGCGTCATTGGTTGGTAACCAAAACGTCCTCGATCCCAGGTTCGAATCCCGTCATCGATTAAACATTGAATAAAAATCTTCATAAGATTTCCAGGATAAGAAGTTTGCTCCTCATTCAGCCAACGGCCTTGTCAAAGAGGGCAGAGAAGCGGACACAGGTTCAGGGCTCTCTCTCTTTCTCTTGAGGTGGGAAACTGCCCCCAAAGGAGGAGGAATCAGCAGTGATCAATGTCTGAGGGTCAGAAGACAATAGAAACCACTGTATTAAAGACACAATGTGTATCCACAGGACATGCGGCCACTAACTGACAAGTGTCATGATCTCTCCATGCGCAGAAAATTCCGGACTAGTCCCCCAGTCAGTTGTCCGGTGGGGGACTGCCAAGGGGAGGAGACCACCAGAAAGAGATTGAATAATCAACGAACGATAACGTTATAGGATACTGGACGTAGAATGTCAAAAGTTTGAACGTGCTGGGAAGGAAATCCTAAGGTTCAATCTAGATATAGTGGGGTTCAGTGAAGTGAAAAGAAGACAAGTATTTCTGGTCAGTGAGTACAGGGTAATAAAGAAAGCGGTATAAAATGGAATAAATGATGGAATAAATGGAGTAGGATTCGTTATGAATTGAAAGATTGGTCAGAGAGTGAGTTACAGTGATAGGTTTGTTCTCATCAGAATCGACGGCAAACCAACACCGACAAAAGTTAGTTCACGTGTATTTACCGTCGTCGCAAACCGGAGGTGAAGAGACAGAGCAAATAAATGAGGACATCGAAAGGGTAATTTCAGTACGTAAAGGGAGATGAAAATCTGATAGTCATGGGGATTGGAATGCGGTTTTAGGGGAAAGTGTACAAGAAACGGTTACGGAAGAATATGTGTTTGGTACTAAGAATGAAGTTCGAGAAAGAGGTTCTGCAACAAATTTCAGCTACTAATAGTGAACACTCTGTTAAAGGACCATAAGAGGAGGAGGTATACTTGCAAAAGACCGGGAGATACGGGAAGATTTCAGTTAGATTACATCGTAGTCAGACAGATTCCAAAAACGCATGTTACGTTGTAAGGCGCACCCAGGAGCTGACTCAGATCAAAATTTAGTAGTGATAAAGAGTAGGCTCAATAAGAGATTAGTCAGGAAGTATCAGCGTGCAAAGAAGTGGGATACGGAAATACTAAGGAATGAACAACAATGCTGCAAGTTCCCTGAGGTTATAGATACAGCGATAAGGAATAGCTAACTAAACGGTTCAATTTTAGAGGAATGGGCGCATATAAAAAGGCAATCACAGAAGTTAAAGGGAAAACCGTCGGTACAAAGAAGGTAACTGCGAAGAAAACGTGGGTGACAGAAGAAATACTTCAGTTGATCGAAGAAACAAGGAAGTACAAAAATGTCCAAGGTGGCTGGTGAATACAGAAATACAAGTCACTTAGAAATGAAATAAATAGGAAGTGCAGGGAAGCTAAGGCGAAATTGCTGCACTAAAAATGTGGAGAAAATGAAAACTCATCTTGCAGGAAAGTGAAAACAACCTTCTGTGAAACTGAAAGTGCAGTAACATCAAGAGTGCAACGAGAACTCCACTGTTAAATGCAGAGGACAGAGTGGGTAGGTGAAAGGAGCAGATTCAGGACCTGTATGAGGCGGAGGACCTGTCTGATGACCTGATAGAAGAAGAAACACGAGTCGATAAAGAAGAGATAGGGGATCCATCATTAGAATCGTAATTTCAAAGACCTCTGGAAGGCTTATAAAAAGTGAAGCTGAAGGGATTATATTCCATCAGAATTTCAAAAATGATTGGGACTAGTGGCAACGAAACAACTTTTCCCGTTGGTGTGTAGACTCTATGAGTCTGACGATATACCATCTGACGTTCGGAAAAACATCATCAACGAAGTTCCTAAGATTGCAAGAGCCGAAAGGTGCTAGAATTGTAGCACAATCAGCTTAACAGCTCATGCACCCAAGTTGCTGACAAGAAAGATATACAGAAGAACAGAAAAGGAAACTGAGGATGTGTTACATGACGATCAATTTGGCTTTAGGAAAAGGCAACAGATGCAATGACATTGCGGTTGATAATAACCTGGAAAAAGCGTTCGACGTACAAGAACCAAGATGGAATAATTAGAGCCGCACACCAGGTACGAAATACTTGGTTTAAAAAGTAAGACAGGGATGTAGTCTTTCGCCACTACTGTTCAATCTATACATCGAAGAATCAATGACTGAAATAAAAGATTCGAGTAGAATTAAAATTCGAGGTGAAATGATATCAATGACAAGATTCACTGTGACATTGCCTTCTCAGTGAAAGTGAAGATGAATTACAGGATTTTCTGAAGGGAATGAACAGTCTAATGGAGATAGAATATCGATTGAGAGTAAATAGAAAAAAGACTGAAGTAATGATAAGTAGCAGAAATGAGAACAGCGAGAAAGTTTACGTTAGGATTGGTCATTAAAAAGTAGATGAAATTGAGGAATTCTGATACCTAGACAGCAATATAGCCCATCATTCCCAACTGGCCCAGACGGTACTACCCTCAATATTTTATTACGTGAAAACGGTACGTATCTGAATCACATATTTGCAATACGATTTTGAAATATATTCTGTGTTCGAAGTTTGGACAGGCCTGGTTAGTCGAGAGCGCTAATGCACTGCTTCCTGGACTCTGGTGGGCGCGCTGGCCCAGGATAGAATCCGCCTGGCGGATTAACGACGAGAGCTAGTGTGCTGGCCAGCCTGGATGTGGTTTGTAGGCGGCTTTCCACATCCCACTATGTGAATACTGGGCTGGTCCCCACATCCCGCCTCAGTTACACGACTCGCAGACATTTGAAACATGTTCGCACTGTTTCATGATTTACCCTAGATGCAGACAGCTGAGGTACACTTATTCTATCCTGGGGGTGGGGGGGGGCAGGAGGGTCATCTGGCCACCCCTCCGCATTAACCATGCAAAACCCGATTGTAACAGCGCCGATCCTGCGCACCACTGTGGGACAAAGGCTCAAGCAAAAGAAGATACTGTGTTCGAAGTTTATTACCTCTAAGGAAGCAATCTTTCGATGCATAGTCAACATTGATTCAGAAATACATCGTTCTTGTAAAACAGAACGCCGGCCGCGGTGGCCAAGCATATCTAGGCGCTTCAGTCCGGAACCGCGAGAGTGGTATGGCCGCGGGTTCGAATCCTACCTCGGGCATGGATGTGTGTGATGTCCTTAGGTTAGTTAGGTTTAAGTAGTTCTCAGTTCTGTATTCACACGAAGCAAAGAACGCTGTCGATGGATCACAAACAGTTTGCATATTTCCATACTTCCAGAAGGCGTTCGATGCCGTTCCTCACAAGAGACTTCAGATGGTATGCCTCTGAAATTTTCTCACAATTGTGCGCCGTCCAGAAACGTCCTTGTCAGTAATAAGTGACGGAAAGTCATTTAGAAAAGTAGAAGTGATATCTTGCGTTACCCAATGAAGTGTTATAGGCCCTCTTCTGTTCCTCATCCTTACAAACGATAAATGAGGCAATCTGTGCAGCTGGCTTAGACTGGCTGGAGACGATGCTGTCATTTTGGTCTACTAAAGACATCTGAAGGTCGAAACCAGTTCCGTACTTCCGTATGGTGCGAAAAGTGGCAGTTGACTCTAATGACAAATCTCAGATATAATGAGTGTTAAAAGGAATCCGTTAAATTTCGGTCACACGATAAATCACACAGGTCTAAAGGCCCACAATTCATCTGTACGCATCGAGATTACGAACGCAAATTGGCAGAACTCTTAGAATGTGCAACAGGTCTACTATGTAGCTTGCCTACACTACGGGAGCCCGTCCTCCTCGAGACTACTGTTGCGCTGTATGTGATCCTTACGAGCTAGGATTGACAAAGGACATCATAAAGTTAAAAAGAGCAGTTCGTTGTGTATTATCGCGTTATTGGAGTGAGATTGTCACGGATATTATACACTAATTGGGGTGGCAGTCATTAAAATATATTTTTACAAAAAGCGATCAACTTTTCCTTCGAATGCGAAAATATTTTTTTGACACCCTGCTATATAGGAAAAAATGATTATTGTGATAAAATAACAGAAATCAGAGCTCGTACGGAAAGGTTTAAGTGTTCGACTTTCCCTGTTCTAGAGTGGAAGGTTAGAGAAATAACTTGAAGATTAGATGAGCACACTGCCATGCAATTAAGTGTACATTGTAGAGAATAAATGTAGATGCAGGAATTAACACGGATCGTTTCCACTGTGTGTTGATGTGATTTCCAGCATCAAGTACATCAAGTACCAATCCGTGTTCCAAATTTTATCATTCCGTCAGTAAATGGCAAAAATTTGATAGATTGGGGAAGTGTGTACATATAAAGCGGAAGAGGTAATGGTAATTTCCAGTGTAGGAAAGAATTACGTGCTCATGCCAGCAAACACCGTCACTGTCAGAGAGGGCAGGAAAGGTATGGGCGACCCATTTGGTTCAGATCGACACAGAGACAAGCAAGGTGCAATTATTCCCTGTGGTAACAGGTTATCCATTCGATATCCTGACAATGCAACGTTGTTTTCAGACTGCAGAGGCACACGGGAGTTATTCCACGTACGAAACTGAAGCAGTTGTTGCGAGGTGCTACGGGAAGATCGACCTAGGGCGCGATACGATTTGAGCTGCAGGGCAATGGTTGAAAAACTAACAGCACTAAATGTGGCCTCTCAGGATCAAATTTTCATTTCCCAGCTTTCAAACCGGAACTGCTATCGTGGATGACCTTTGTTGTACTAGTTATATGGACCACTGAAACTGCTCCCGGGCCAGAACGTGGCCTGCGTCGACAACTCCTTGGAATCTGGCCTTCACTCACTGGAAGAGTTGACAACAGCGCATAAATGACGCGTAAGTGTAGAGCAGATGCTCCGACACAGACAGCTTATTCCGTAACGGTTGATGTCGCAGGCGTAATGACGAGTGTGGCAGTTTCATGTACAGTTGTGGTCTTATCCCTACTTTGTGCAGCTTCTATCTATTTCGGGTGGAAAACCACTCACCCACCTGAGCACCCAGTGCACGAGTTTCCTCGGTCACCTCATAAATTAATAATTACGTAAGAAGCCAATGAACATTATGGTTCGCACTGGAGTTGTATAAGAAGACTCAAAAGGTGTTGTACATATATGTCAGGCTATTAAGGGGCTCCAGAAAGGCTCAAAATCATGAAAAGTTCAATCTTTACTTTTTTGCGTTATCTGAATCTGCAGACTATTACCTTTTAATAGATATATAATTTATTCAATTCCGAAGACTACAACTATTTTTAAATTTTTTTTGAAATGTGTTCTACATGGGCGTGACCCACTGTGGCGCTGTTAAACTGCAGTCAAATGGTGTTATTATTAACGTCCGTGTTCATCAGGTACATTTTAGTGATGTGAGATAAAGTATGTGTTGTGGCTAACCTGTGATGGTTCAATATATATCGCTGGTGTGATTGTCGATTGTTTCATGTTTATTTACTCTGTCGTTATCTCGAAAATATTCGTAACTAATTCTGTTTCTTGAGTCTCTGTTTTGTTGAAGTATAATAATGGGTAAAAGTAAAGTTGCTGTTGCGACTTTCAATGATGGCAACATTGTAAGGTGCAAGTTATTTAGAAATATGGAAATGAAGATAGGTTCTAACATGGTACGAGCGATGCTTGCTTTAGACAAGGAACGCCTTCGGGCTGCAGACAGGGCTGTAAAGAGTCTAGAAATACAAGCAAGAGTAAACAGGAGGAGGAACAAGAGGAAGCTGGACGAGGAGTTTGCAGAGGATGAAGATAATCCATCCTATAGAAATGGAATGCACTAAAAAGTTAATCCAATCTTTGTCGCTCGATTCCCAAAACTTTTATTTTCTCATACTAATTACATGTTTTCTAATGATCTTCCAAACATATTTGTTTCAAACTTTCAGTAAATGTTACACAGTACCTTCTGCATAATTTAACACAGCCTTTTTCCAAAAAACTGTATATTTTTGAATATATAAATAAAAAATTGCAAAAAAATGTTGTGAATTTTCATTACAATTGAAAAAAAATCATCTTTAATAACTGAACTAAAATTTTGTAAAATCCCTGTGTTATGTTGTAGCCCATATTCCAATAAATAATCTGTAAAAAGTTCAACTTCCTACCTCAAATACTTTGTGAGGAAAGATGTAATTTATAAGCGTTACTTTAACATTGCAAGTATAGGGCGTTCCGGAGCCCCTTAACGTATGTTAAGATCTTTTCCAGGAATGTAGATGGTCTGCGAAGGGCCGAGGCGTTTTGCACCATAGCTCAGTCTCTCACTTAGCGAGAGACGTCGTAGCAGGGTGACAAACTACAGCACAAGGCACGGTTACATGTTTTTTGTAAAACGCTGTAGGTAATAATGCGGACACCACAGAAACCACTACTGCTCAACCGAGACGGCACAGCCACAGCTGTGAAACTGCTGGCACAATGGAAAGGCTGAGGCAGTGATGTCGACCAGTCACGCCTTGTGGCTTAGTTCAGCTGTGACTTAGGGATGAGATGTGCCACCATTTAAGAAACAATATTGGACCAAGCTAGCATATACAAAGTGGATTAAAGCTTGCACATCAAATATTGTCTTAATGAAAAGTGTTGTTGGTGTGGTTTTTAGTGAATGTATTGGAAGTTAGGGGCAGGTATTGTTAGCCAACCAATAGATTGTAATAATTCTTAGAAAGTGTGTATTTTATGTGCAAACACTTTTTAAATGGACCAGTGCCTGTTGATATCAACAAACTACAAGTTGAGTAAATTAGAATGTCAGTGGTGTTTCTTGCAGGATTATAGTAGTAGATTTCGTATTTTGAAAAGTTGTCACTGAGCCGTGGCTGGATCATGTTCTGCGTTGGATTAAATCTTGGTTGCTATTCTGCTTTTAGTCTCCCACATTTATAGCGATTATGCTGTTATCCTCTCTCTCCACGAGCGGTGTGTATCGATATTCGCACCTTGTACTATCTTTGGTCTGGCGCTTATAGTTTCTGGCTGTGCTGTGTGTGACCAGTTGGTCGGTTGGCTTGGAGCAGCGAGGATATCTCCATATCGCGTGGTTTGGCCGGGGCCGCTGGCGGCAGAGATGCGCAGTCAGTGTGTGTGGTGCTGTTACCATTGCTACAGGGTCAGTGATTCACTGATCCTGGACACGAAAGTTGAGTTTTGACTTAATCTACTAGCTTGTCACGACTGTTCATATTGTGTCTTCGGATTTCACTGTCAGCTGTTCGGACATTCCCATGAGCAGCAACGTGTTTTTTCAAGTTGGCAAATTTTAGCCACCCTCCGGTGGAGTCTAACTGTACTTGGTTATTATGAATTGAAGTGCACCAGCGGAATCTTCTGCCTTGTGGCCGTTAGCGTTCCGGTTACGTGCCCTGGCCATTGACATAAATGCAGGCAGTGTATTTTCCTCATCGTGTTGTCGCTGTCCAGCACGGTGTGTAGTTTGAGAGCTCAATGTATAATTGGTTGTGGGCACCAATACTTTCTACGTTGTTCCACTGAACTCCCTGTTATGTTGCTGGTAGGGTGGAGTCTTAAGTGATGGGCCTTCAGCCAATTTTGAATTAAAGTTGTTTTGCCCTTAAGGTGTCAGATTGTTTGGGCATTCAGCCTAATTAAAGAACTCTTTTAAGGTAAGGCCACTGGGCATTTAAAAATTTATTTTGGTTTGAGTCTTGAGTGATGGGCTTTCAGCCGATTTTTAAATTAAAATTGTTTTGCTCTTAAGGTGTCAGATTGTTTGGACCTTCAGCCTGATTAAAATACTGTTTTAAGATAAGGCCTTTTGCCTTTTAAAAATTCTGATATTGGTTTGAGTCTTAAGTTATTGGCTGTTAGCCGATTTTAAACTAAAGTGGTCATGCCCTTAAGGCATGAAGCTGTATGGCATATTCAGCCGGTTATTAAGTTCCAAAAATTAATGCTGTTTTTTTTTTCTTAAATTTTCTTGGATTTTGTAATGTTCGATCAAATAAATAAAGTTGTATGTTCGAGTGTAACTGACAGCCGCTTATTTTGGCCCCTTTCCACAATTTAAGCCACCTGTCCTGTCCTGCGGGTTTAGCAGGGTGTTTCACTCACACTGACCCTTGTACAATACCTGTGGTAGCACACGCTAAAAGACAATACAAGTGCGCTCACTAGTTATGTGGATTCTGACCAGCAGCGAGACAACTGACCATCGCAGGTTGTGTTTAGAACGGTTACTGGCAGCAGCGATACACGCTTCCAGTCTGGTACGAAAAGACTGCTGTACCCTTGCTAGCATTTCATTGGAGATATCAGAGCAGACTGCAGTAATAGATCGTTGCATATCATCGGGTGTATTTGGTACGTCATTAGAGACACAGTCTTTCAGCTTTCCCTACAGAAGAATATATACAAGCGTTAAATGTGGGGAGCGGACTGGGCGAAGGTACAAGTCCTCTGCGTCCAATCTAACAATCTGGAAACAATTCGTGAAGACATGCTGGAGTACTTCGAGCACTATGGGATGGACAGACATCGAGTTGGCTCCACAGGTTCCTTCTTGTCCCTTGAAGATGGTCTGATAGGCGACTGCGACACTGGCGAATTCAGTGCACCTTCTGTGAAAAACTGGCTTAAGAGCTGATGGTTCACTACTCCACACCACACGGTCACTCTCCATGACGAAACGAATGGAGATTTTTAACAGACAAATAGTGCTTTTTTCGGCGGTTTATTTAGCCATGACTGGTAAATGTGGCTTCTTCACTAAAAAAAGCCTGTCTTAACGCCCTTATATTAGCACGATTCTCATAATCGTTTCATGCAGATCTTGATGGAGGGAGATGTGATGGGGATGGAATCGATGTCGATGGAGAATACGTACGATACTTGCCTGCCTCTTGCTATTTCCTCGTGCGATTGTGTGGGATCTAAAGCCTGGATCAATTGCAACAGCAGCAAGAACATTAGTTTCCCCTTTTCTGTTGCCAGTTGTTTCCTTCTATTATTTTGTCTATGTGTTACGCTACCACTTGCATATGAGTGGTTCGTAAAGAATTGCTGAGATGGTTGATATCTGTTGGGATATCTTGGCACAAACGCCCTACAATAATGAACAGCATTCTTGGTACACTCACCATACGCTAGGAGCATGCCAGTCTCTTCTGCATTGGTAAATCCCATCGTCCACTGATGACCTACTGCTTGGACTGTGACACACTGACTAGCAAGTCGTTGTGCAGTTAAGGAATACACAAGCACACTGTAAGCAAATCTAACTACATCGCACCTGGTTGTATGGCACACACAAGTATCAGTGTGGAAATTTCAAAATACGATATCTTGTAAGCGACTCGCACTAGCATCCTGCAACAAACACTACTGACCCTTTTTCAGCCTACTTTTAATTTGTTAATATCAATAGGCTTGCTCCATGTAGACAAGTGAATGTTTCGACAAAAATACTTCATAAGTATTATTACAATTTGTTTAGTAGCTAGCAATACGTGCCGCTGATTGCCAAACCATCCAGTGAAAACCACTTATCAATAGCACTTTTCACTTTCGAAATATTTGCGGTGCAAGTTTTAGGTGATTCACCTTACATGCTGCCCATTTGAGACGGACAGTATTAGTCAGCACCACCAGCGAAAACAAAATAAGAACTAACATCGGTGTCTAAAAAGCAGAAGGATGAATAACTGTTTCTACGTAACACCACATCTGGAGAAGTTTGTTTGACATATGGTAAGCGATACCATTATAGGGAGGCGTGGAGTGTCCTATCTACGACTTACCTGCATATTAAATGCATAGTCAGCCTCCGCACTTTCTAGGACTGTACCTGTAGTGCAGCCACTCAGGCATTGTTCTCCAGCCTGTCAATTCTGTTCCTCTACAAAATCGTAAGGCTAATGCCACTAAGCGAATATTTGCCACTACTAAAGAAAGTAACAAATTTATCGGAAGACCAATGTATATCGTTGAGGTTCATTGGCCTTTATAAAACCTTCTTACAATGTTCTTAAAATCCCACCAATTTTGTACTGTGCGACTAAGAATCCGCTACGATGGCGACCATTCGGTTATGGCCGCCCCCCTACCACCCCCCCCCCTCCAGTGGGCTGCTTACACCACTGAAAGGCTAATCCCAATTGCGCTCTCTCATACTTAAAGCTCTTTTTGCCACGCGTGACTTCCCAACACAAGGCCAGAATCTTTCCCAAAGGAACGACGCGCAACTACACCATACTGCCGCACAAATGTCCCATAATTCCAATCAGTAGTGGTCGTAACCAACAAGCTATCGTTGCTTGATCACAAATGAGAAGTACAGCAGCATGAGCAAGTGCAGAAGATGACGTGCATGTCCAGCAGCATCGTGTTATTGCAGAGAATAAGCTTTGCTAAGTGAATTATGTTCGTCTACGCCTCTGTCATCGTCCCAGTCCAAATAAAACATTTAATTCACTATTATAAAATTGCGTAACCCACTCTCAAGTGACTACATACACTCTGGCTCAGTTTGAGCAAAATGCACAGCTTATTTACGAGATTTGGGCGAGCGTCGCTGACACCCATCCGACCCGTTACCCGTCAGAATTCCAAGTGCCTAAGAATGGTGTTCCTGCCATCCTTCTCTCTCTCTCTGCTCCGCTATAACTTCAGCCGCCATAATTTTATAAAGTCGAACATGCTGAAGTTTAACTTAACCTTATTGACCATCTAGCACTCAAATTACGGAATTATGCTATCTAACTTTTGCTGCTGCTTTCTGATTTATCTGAATACTTTCTTAAAAGAACTATTCTTTTCTTTGCTGGAGGGTACTGGTAGGACCAGTCCACTATTTCCAATGCGTTCGCTTCTACAGCGGCTGTGTCCCTTTCTCTGCCTCCTGGTTCGTGCAAGTAACTGTGACTCCGGAAGCATTCGGCACTGCCACCCTGCGATCCGCACCTGCTTGCCTCACGCTCAGTATCAACCTGAATTCCTCTTCCCCTCTCTTAATTAAACTCGCTATAACTTCTGTTTCTTTGCTCGTTACAGCAACCGCATTTTCTTCTACCATGATCGATGTTAACAGAAACATGGGCTTTCGGGCTCACCAGATTGCCACGTTTCGTATTGCAGGCCACCTACCTTGGGGATCCGTAGTTCGTGTCTGGGCCATTTAACATCCAGCCAGCTTGTGCTGTCTCAGTCTGCACGTTCCGGTGTGTCCCATACGGAGCTGTATGCTTCAACGGTCGAGTCTGGCGTGCAGCTTTGGTGTGTTGACCGCTGCCTACCACCACCACGTCCCAAGCATTTCGGCATGGAACGAAACAGTGATACCTGTTTTTATGATGGGACGTCGTGCTTCCACGTGTAACCTGCCCATCTTACCACTCTAGCTGTGTCGAGGGTGGTGTACAGGGTGCTTTCGTGACCACCAGCAGCCCTGCTCCATCAACCAGTGTAGAGGTAATTGTATTTCTTTCTTACCCCTACTTGACTAATAAACCTTTGAAAATCTCAACAACATATGGGTCTTTTAACTGATCCAAGTTTTATCTCCATTTTCCAACTTCTTCCAATTTGTTCAGTTTCAGTCTGCACTTCGTACACAAATTATGTTCAGTTTCAGTCTGCACTTTGTACACAAATTATGTTGAGTCCTCATCTGCATCGGCGAACGGTCTACCCGACGGGAGGTCCTAGCCACACGACATTTCATTTCATCTGCATCGGAAATTATTTCCAGTTTAAAATCTTGTGTCTCAATCTCTGTCTTACAGTAACATAATCTGTTTGAGACCTTTCTGTGACTTCAGGTCTCTTCCACGTAAGCTATCTTATCTAACGATTTTGAACCAATAATTAGCCACGATTAAATTATGCTCTGTGCAAAATTCCACTAAATGGCTTCCTCTTTCATATCTTTGTCCCCAGTCTATGTTTTCCTACTTTTTTATTGCCTTCCTTTTCCTACTACCTAATTCCAGTCTTCCATCGTATTTAAACGTCCATCTCTCTTAGTTTCTTTTATTTCTTTCAATCTCTTCAATATAGGCACATCTACATACCATTCAAACTCGTGCTATTGTGATTGGTGTTAGCTTCGTGTCTACCTTGGTTACGATAAGGCGTTCACGATGCTTACTCGAATTTCCGTTTTCTTATTCACTATTAGACCTATTGCTACGTAAGTCCGATTTGATTTTTCATTTATAATCTTGTACTGATCTCACCAGAAGTCCCTTCTTTCTCTACCAGACGTCATCGATTCCCGCTGTATCTAATTTCATCCTACTCATTTCCCTTTTTACATTTTCCTGCTTATCTGCCCGATTAAGGAATCCTACATTTCATGCTCCGACTCGTGAAATGCCAGTTTTGTTTTCTGAATACGACATCTTCCTGAGTAGTCCTCGCACGAAAATCCGAATTTCGAATGGGAGACTATTTCACCTCCGAATTTTCTACCCAAGATTATGCCATTTGATGTAACTATAAAATACATCTGCATGGCCTCACGAATAATGACGGGTGCAGGTTCCACTTGCCTTTTGACACTCGCAGTAGAAACACAGCAAGGCGAAGAGGGCAAGGCGAGCTCAGTCATCCCTGGAAATACTGACAAAGCTGCTGCACACTTTCTTAAAATCAGACTAATTGTTCATAATGAAACACTAACACACGTGCGTTATCCACGGATTTTTATTGGGATTTCTGTTTCTTTTTAACAGCTCCAATATTGGCTTCACTATTTTATCTCACAAGGCTATCCATTCCTCTTATTGCTTCCTTACTCGTGTTTCATTAACTGTTGCTTAATAATCTCTTTGAAACTCTCAACAACCTCTGGTTCTTTTAACTCATCTCTGTTTCATCTCCCACATTTCACACCTTCTCCAATTTCTTCTGTTTCCATAGGCAGCTCATAACCAATAAATTATGATCAGAATCCACATCTACTCCTGAAAATAATTTGCATTTTAAAATCATATTTCGGAATGCCCGTTTTACCATTATTTAATCATCGTAATAACTGAACTGGCTCTCGATTACACACTTACTGTAAAGGAATCACAAACCCATATTTCACCAAACTTTGTGCAGTAGTGAAGTATCCATTGTGACTTAACGTTAAAGTTTAACAGTGCAAAGACTGTTCTGTCCACTCTACAGTCTTGATGTCAAGTGTCTTCTTTACTGTCCTATCAAACCGACTTTTCACACCTTTTATTTCTGAACTTTCTAACTCCGACTACTACACATCTCATTAGCACACTGTTGTTGCACTGCTAGCGTCGGCGGCTCCCACGAGCTGTTTGAACTCCAATGTGTTCAAAGAACTTTTCATAACTGGTATTCACAGGCATGTAATTTTTTTTGAAAGACATCATGTTTGCGCCAGTGACTGTTAAACTTTTTATTTCCACTACTGCAATTCCGGCCTTAGGCCATTATGAAGTGCAGATATATATAAAGTTGACATGGCTTAAAGGCAAAACATGTGCACTTGATAATGGCCTAGGGCCTAAATTCCAGTAGTGGAAATAAAAAGTTTAACAGTCACTGGCGTAAACATAATTTCTAATGCGTTCATTTTCCGTTTTCTGAATTTTTCCCTGCCTCTGATAGTCGAATCACGTTTTTTACTTAACTTCAGTTTTCCGCAAACTAGCTGATTACATTAGTTTTTATCGCAGATGACTTTTGACATACAGATAAAGCCAGCTGGGCACTTCTCGGCAACAGATTACTGAGACTGGCTCACCATATCCTCCATATTATAGTCGGGCATAAGAATTCTACGCTCAGGACAAATAACACACGTTCCGATCACTTCTTCCATAATTTTTCACGGAAAATTTGCTATGGATACGTATGATGTACTCTATACACCAGAAACGGCCACAAGAGTTTCAAAAAAGAGTGAAATGCACAATACCAGCAGATGAACAATGAGATAAACCAACTAATTCAAAAGAGGAGACAGGTAATAGAAAGAGTGATAGTCATAGTGAATTACTACCTAACATGCAAGTCGTAACTTACTTTTCTCCTGAAAAGCATTACCCTCACTTCATATGACATGCAGACAGTTGACTGAAATCGGTAATAGAGAATAAGGTTCTCAAATATTTGTAGCGTAGGATGGAAAGCCCCTATCCTCCAAGAATTGGCATAATCGACTCGAGGTTGATTTCGTGCCTCAATGATATGGATAACCGTACCGTATCCGTATCGTAGATACAACCATAACGAATAGGTAGCGGGCAAAACGGAGAGGCATTTACGGAGAGGCTAAATAAGGGAGGTGCACTCAGTCCTTTTGAGGAAAACTGAGGAGCTACTTGATTGAGAAGTAGCGGCTCCGGTCTCGTAAACTGACCTATGCATCCAGTGACGCCTGTGGGCTGAGGATGACACGGCGGCCGGTAGGTACTGTTGGGTCTTCGTGGTCTGATCGGGCGGAGTTTAGTTCTTAAACAAATATGTCGTCTGTTAGCCCACACCGCTTGCTATGTTGCTACTGCTAACGGCTGAAGACAAGGAGAAACTATAGCTGCTATTTTTCGCGAGAGCGTTCAGCTGTACCGACACCTAGGGACATAAATGTCTCAAATAGATTGTATAATGGTAGGACTGCGTCCAAAAGTAGATTTTAAACAGAGAGTCAGTTCTAGGAGCAGATGTGAACTCTGCTCATAATAAGTGGTTGTGAACTGCAGATCAAAACTGAAGAAATTGGAGAGAGGTAAGAAATTAAGAAGATGAAACCTCGAAAGTTTGAAAGAACCAAAGATCGTTGTGCAAAAGGTATTTCGTTCGAGAGTATAAATATTAAATAGAAAGCCTAAGACAAGGTCAAAATAATGTGTTTTTCAGGCTTCACTCAAACGTGTCAAGCAACCATAAGCCATGTTTACGGATGTCCTACACCAGGGCTTCCCAACCTTTTCAGCTAGCGGACTCCTTCTTCAGTCGAAAATCAATGGCGGACCCCTAGTCAAATGGTTCATATGGCTCTGAGCACTATGGGACTTAACTTCTAAGGTCATCAGTCCCCTAGAACTTAGAACTACTTAAACCTAACTAACCTAAGGACATCACACACATCCATGCCCGAGGCAGGATCCCCAGTCAGTCAAGAGCACAGTAACTTTAAATTTCAGAGCGAAACCCATGTGCACTGAAAGCTTCTTCTTAATGCAAAAGCCATGTTCCCAATGACCCCCCCCCCCCCCCCCCCCCCCCGAAGTATCAATAGTCTTTGGTTTAGAGATGAATGAAAACAGCTTGAAATTAACGATACAATTTGAATTCCCACAGTATCCAGGCACTTACTAATGGATTTACTCCCTTTGTTCAACACACTATAGGCTGATTAAAATTACTTGGTAATTGACATTTCACACGTTGGAGCTGCCTTCCTCCAAGAGCAATCAACGTCACGTCCAAACTATTCGCTGTTGACAACCTGCCGCTTGTGGTCTGTTCACTTCCACTGTTTGGCTACTGTTGTGTAAGGAGCATGCATATTTCTTAACAGTGTGTGTGTGTGTGTGTGTGTGTGTGTGTGTGTGTGTGTGTGTGTGGGTGTGGGTGGGTGTGGTTTTCGTGAAATCAGAAGAAAAATGTTCAAATGTCTGTAAAGTCTATGGGACTTAACTACTAAGGTCATCAGTCCCTAGTCTTACACACTATTAACCTAAGTATAACTTCCGCTAAGGACAACACACACACACACACACACACACACACACACACACACACACATATGCCCGAGGGACTACTCGAACCTCCGACGGGAGCGTCCGCGCAATCCACGATGACATGGCGCCATTCCGCGCGGCTGTGAAGAAAAGAGGCAGACCCATGATTCGGGATACAAAAACACGAAAGAAAAGAGGCCAAGGAAATGCCTTTAAAGGACTGTTGTGGCATCTGTTGTGCAATGTGTAGGAATACATTCACCCTGTTTACATGCGTTTCCAAAACCGTATTTCGTAAGCCGATGTCCGCTGGCCAGTGTGGCCGTGCGGTTCTAAGCGCGTCAGTTTGGAACCGTGTGACCGCTACGGTC
The DNA here is from genome assembly GCF_023864275.1 of Schistocerca cancellata. Taxonomy (NCBI): domain Eukaryota; kingdom Metazoa; phylum Arthropoda; class Insecta; order Orthoptera; family Acrididae; genus Schistocerca; species Schistocerca cancellata. Next base: position 312,859,709 of record NC_064626.1, read on the forward strand.
GCAGGTTCGAATCCTGCCTCGGGCATGGATGTGTGTGATGTCCTTAGGTTAGTTAGGTTTAAGTAGTTCTAAGTTCTAGGGGACTGATGACCTCAGTAGTTAAGTCCCATAGTGCTCAGAGCCATTTGAACCATTTCGTAAGCCGATGTCCCAGCTCCGATTCTGGAAATCTGCTTTTATAAAGCCGTTTTCCAGTTCCACAATTGATTTTCGTGCCCATGTAAACAGCACGGAAAGTCTAGTTATTTTTACGTCTTTGCGTATCTACTTAACGGCAGCTGTCAGTCCATAGCCGGCAGCTAGCAGGCGGCGTTGCAACAGTGTGCTGCCAGTTGGTAGCAGGCAACTGGCAGGCGGCGTGAGCACAGTTTAGCCACAGCTGACAACTTCAGCTACTACTTGGACACTATATCGAAGCAGTCAGCCTCGACTGTAAACAAATTAGGAAAACAAACAAACAGATTCTCTTATTTCTATATAAGAAGACAAAGTATTTCACAGACAGTAAGACTTTTTTTCTCAAAGGAAACAATTCTGGCAGAGCAAGTTTACCTTTTACAAGGTGACACGTGGAAAGTCCTCATTTGTGTACGCTCGCAGCCAGTTGCTACCATATAGTGTCAGAGTAATAGCAAGTAATTGTAATTGTAATTGAGGTATAGGCAGGCCATATTTTTAACTGAGAAGATGGAATATATTATAAAGAAAAGAAATTAGCTTTAGAGATCATTTTAATTTTCGTAACAAAAATATCAATGCTAACAGAATTCAATTAATAATTATTTGGTAAATGATAGAAGCCAAACAAATTTCCTACAGAGTTACAGTTCAGGTACGTTCACTGAGCAACTATGAAGAAAAATGCTTTCTTCTTTACTACAGACGAGTCTCTAGGAATAATGATGGAATCCTAATGTGATGGTTGAGGGTGCTTCCGCTGACACAATTTTGGATAAGTTGGGTTCAATTCTTGACAACTGGAGACGGGTATCTGCTTCCGCATCTAGACAGCTTTGGTACTTAGTTTTGTGGCCAGCATAGATCGAGAATCCAGATTCACATATGTATGTTTTGGCAAACGGAAGAAGTACACGTTTTGCCTTTTCAGCAAAGGGGTAGTGTTTCTTTTTATCCAAACGGATCCAAAAGTGTGAGTAACCGTCAATGTCAAAAGTTGATTTAAAGCTAGGGTCTGTGGCAATTTCTATCAACAACTCATATTCATTTCGTTCGGCTTTTTGGATACAGTGAATGGCTTGACCACCAATTCGTATTTCTGCAACTTCTCATCTTCAGCTGTTGGGAAATAATGCTCCAACAATGACATCAAGCTTCGGAGATGTTCCAGGATTTGATGAAACAAATTCTTCCCAAGTGCCAATGTTTTGTCCTTGAGAAGAGGAAAACACTCGACCTCCCCCTCCTCGACACTCTCTGCCCAAAAACTGATTTTCCTCTTGAATGCTCGAACGTTGTCTATAGCCACTGATTGTTTCACTTTGCCCTTGGAGTGAAATACTCATTTCGTTCATTTTGGAGAAAATAACTGACAAATAAGCAAGTATACACTTCCAATTTTCGTCATTAATATGGTCTCCTAATTTGGTGTTATGCTCCAAAAGGAAAACTAAGATTTCCAATCTTAATTCGTCCATTCCCACGTGAGAGCCATCTCATTTCTGTGTGGAGAAGCAGGGAACGATGAAGGATTCCCATATCTTCACACAGTATTGTGAAAAGTCTTGACTTCAACAGCCTTGATTTTATGTAGTTAATGATTAGAATGGGTTCGTCTAAAACTTTCTTGAACGAAACAGGCATTGGTTTCGTAGCTAAAGCGTATCTGTGGAGAACACAATGACTACTGCTGCAGTTCTTGGCCGGCCGAAGTGGCCATGCGGTTCTAGGTGCTGCAGTCTGGAACCGCACGACCGCTACGGTCGCAGGTTCGAATCCTGCCTCGGGCATGGATGTGTGTGCTGTCCTTAGGTTAGTTAGGTTTAACTAGTTCTAAGTTCTAGGGGACTAATGACCTCAGAAGTTGAGTCCCATAGTGCTCAGAGCCATTTGAACCATTTTTTGCAGTTCTTGGCGTTTTCTTTTATTTTCGTTATTGCTCCGACTGTAGGACCCGTCATAGCTTTTGCACCATCCGTGCACACATCTTTGCAATTAGACCATGAAACTTCGTTAGTCCTTAAAAAATCATCCAATAAATGGAATATTTCAGCACCTGTTGTGTTGGCAGGTAGTGGTCTGCAAAATAAAAGGTCCTCCTCAAAACATCCAGAATGTTCATAACGGACAAAAGCCCATAAAATTACTAATTGTGCAACACCAGTGGATTCATCTATCTGCAGAGAAAATGAATTGGTGTTGGATGCGAGAAACAAGAGTGTCTTTCACATCATTTGACATGTCAACAATGCATCTCTTGACAGTATTGTTTGATAAGGGCACCGAAGATACAAGCTTTACTGCCTTTTCGTCTAGCAAGCGAGGAACAATGTCATTAGCACACAGCTTTATGAGATTTTCTGCAATGGTATGAGCTTTGCCTGTTTTTGCCACTCGATAACTAACCAAGAAGAAGCTTTTAATGAATTTTCAGTAATTGTTTTTGCATGAATTTTCATGCAATACTGAGAAGCAGCTAGTTCAGCACTCTTCCTTTTGAAAAAATCGATGTCTTTAGCCTGGAAATCCGGATGAGTACAAAATGACGGCGCAATTTAACTGGAACCATTGAACTGTTCGGAAGGAGTCACGCACAAATTACACACTGAGCTTTACCCTCTTTTGCCTCCATAAAGCCCATTTCTAAATAGCTTTCGTTGTACTTACGCTTATTTGTTATTCCACTTCCGCAGGATATTGCAACCAATGGGGTACTTGCAACGTTTTCACATAATAAATCGGGCTGTGGAGCTTCTTGTGATTGTTCTTTCTTTGGTCGTCCTCCCTCCTCATTCATTTCAACTGGAAACTTCCCTTGTTGTGAAGGCCATGGAGAAACTGCACCCTTCTTCAATGGTCCTGACTTCAGCCACCGATCGATGTTAGAAATAGGTAGTGCACTGACAGAGCAAATTTAACATTTAATGATGCCTGGGGCCGCATACGTGCCAGCGAACGCTGTGATTGGTCGACAAAGCTCGCTCCGCGCATGCGTAAAAGGTTTCAGCGAGTCTAGCGCCGTGAGCCGGCGCACAAACGACCCTCGTATTGTTGCGAAACAGTCGACCAGAGAAGCCGCATTCTCCGGCACTAAACTATGTTTGCGTTCTCACTTAAGGAACCGCAAAGGCTGCTTAGGAATACGACCTGAAGTAGAAGTACACATGTTCTTCACACAAAAAAATATAGTGATGAATTTGATTTTCACATTTTTATTCATTAATTTTACTCATTATTTTACAGGATTTGGTGGAAGGTGGCAGCGGCCTCCTAGAAAGAGTCGGTGGATCCCTAAGGGGTCTGCGGACCACACGTTGGGAAGCCCTGTCCTACACAAAAATGTTCTCTTTTCCATTTTACTGTAACAACGTAAAATGGATCGTTAAATTAGAAAAGTGGTTTCTAGCAGCAAATGAAAAGCAACACTTCTTACGAAGTCACGTAGGACTTAAGCTGAACTTGCATAAACAGTCTTATCACGCATCACAAGAAGCTTCAGATGTGATTCGTCGTCAACGAAGTTTGTGAACAACACCGTGTGGGTTGCTTATGATAGAAAGAATATTCGTATTGCTCATCAACGAACTTTTATTACTTAACACAACTTATCTTATGTCTGTAATAACGGAAATTTGTTGTACTATGGTGGATCTGTATTTAGGCCACCATGAAACAGAGATTCGAACGAATTTTTTGTAAGGCTACAGTAGCAACTTTATGAATATACTGAAAGTACGTGTGGTAGTTGCTGATGAAAGTAAGTGCAATGTACTACTCCTTGCGTGATGAAAGTCAAATAAGTTAACACCCAAAAAGATATATGAAAACAGTTTAAGGTTTTGTGAATGTAATATACAGTACGATTGTTCACTGGTTCTCGGTCGAATGGTACCGTCTCAACATGATAAAACTTTGATGGAACACTTGTTCACAAAGGTTATGGTGCAGAGCAGTGAGGGAGCAACCCAGAAGAATCGCACTCGCCTCGTTTCGAAACACGGAAAGCACGAGATTGAATGGAGATCTGTACAGAAATTCTGTCGAATGCAAAACACGTAGGACAGACCACGGTATTGCGCAGCAACTGGAGTGAGTTGTAGCCCTTCTCAAACGATATTTCTAGCGGCATATTCATTTAGAGTAATTCGTAACGAGTGGAAAAATCTAGAGAAATCTTACAGGGTTATCATCCGACTAACAGAACCGTCTTTAAGAAACATTTTTAGTCTTCGGATCAGGGATAGAGAACTTGACGAAAAGATTATTGACAATGGTTTTGTGACTTGCCTGTGATCCCGACAAAATTTGTTCGGCGTGTTTGTTGAGAAATCCTGCATTCAAACATGTGTGAAGTTGCATATTTCAATGAGAATATGTCTAGAAGCGTAAAGAGTGTTGAGGCTTTGGCATGACAATACTTCAGTGAAACGCATCAAACATCGTCACTTCCTGAACAATAGACTGTCAAATATAAAACTTTCTGCTTTACTGAATAAGCTACACATGAGTAGAGCTGATTGTTGGTACAAGAGAAAATCCAGTTAGAATGCACTAAGAAAGCAAAAACGACGAAGTTGCAAATATGGTTCCGATACGTAGGCGGCTAACAGCCCTGAAACCATAAGAGACGGTACGAAATACTAATTTTATTTGCTAAAACCTTATTGAAGTTGACATTTTTTGTCAGCCGTATAGAAAATTAGCGAAAATGCCTACATTTTTTTGTTTCCAAAAAAAAAGAGAAAAAGAGTGAAAGCTCTAGGCGATATTGTAAACAAGAACAAAGCCAGAGAGCATACTATTTCGCGGAAAACTGCGTGGGCATTCTGTATCTCCGCTGACGTTAGTAAAGCACATCTCTTTGCCGTCACATAAAACAAACCTTTACTACGTGATTTAAAATTGAAATTTATGCAAAAAATGAATTTTTCGTTTTATAGGGAAGACATTTTCGTATTCGTGGCTGAGATAGCGATAGGTACGTCGTGGTAAAATCTCTGTGCAGTTTACTCACAAATTCAAATTGGTATATTTTGCTGTTATTTTTTCTGTTTATGCGGCCTATAAGAACTTCAAATAATGCAGGGGGTTGACTAAGCTTGGACCAGTGGCATGGGCTTACACGTTATTGAAAAAAATCAAAGAAAGTTTAGGCAGTAGTTTAACAACTAAGCCGACGGGAAGCGTTGTTGCTGGATCGGCAGGTGTTCATTTAAGCGGAATGCTGCTATTAATAGAAATGAGAGCATACAGGTATCGTCACGCGTCAGTATGTTAATGTGGATAATCTATATTAATTACCAGAGATAACCGTGTGCCGGCCGGAGTGGCCGTGCGGTTCTAGGCGCTACAGTCTGGAGCCGAGCGACCGCTACGGTCGCACGTTCGAATCCCGCCTTCATAATTCTCTTTGCCATATCGTATTCCAGTGATTACAGTAGTTGTATACTAACACTATAAGCACTGAATTTTTTATTATAGTAGGCTTCATCGCCGGCCGCGGTGGCCGTGCGGTTCTGGCGCTGCAGTCCGGAACCGCGGGACTGCTACGGTCGCAGGTTCGAATCCTGCCTCGGGCATGGATGTGTGTGATGTCCTTAGGTTAGTTAGGTTTAATTAGTTATAAGTTCTAGGCGACTGATGACCTCAGAAGTTAAGTCGCATAGTGCTCAGAGCCATTTGAACCATTTTTTGATAACCGTGTGGTGTGTAGTAAGTGTATCGGGCTATCTAGCGAGGTGTCGCATTGATTAAGGAACAAACAACAATTTTGCCTAGTGATGCCACCAGCTGAGTATTCATGCAATTTCGAAGGAAGATTATTGGCGCTACGCTGTAATGGCCGTTACTTCTGTATTTTGTGTCGTGCTTATGTGCAGTTTGTGATAAACGAGTATATTCTGTCAAAAACTTGTGTACAAAATTCCCAGACATGGTGTAAATTATCCTAATACATTTTGTTATATTACAGTGAAAAGTCGAAGGCATAATCTTACTGTTGTTGTTAGAAGGCAAAAAAATGGTTCAAGTGGCTCTGAGCACTATGGGACAACATCTGAGCTCATCAGTCACCTAGAACTTAGAACTACTTAAACGTAACTAACCTAAGGACATCACACACATCCACGCCCGAGGCAGGATTCGAACCTGCGACCGTAGCAGTCACGCGGTTCCGGACTGAAGTGCCTAGAACCGCACGGTCACCACGGCCGGCTGTTAGAAGGCATACGAGTTGTATTTTGGCTGCAGAGTTGAGGATATTTATTGTGCCATTTGCGCAAGTGACTTAGGTAAGTTGCTCCAGGGTTCTCGAGCATCAGTGCCATTTATGGGGCCGAAGATTTGGCGCTAACAGAAGGACCATGCCACTGATTGCTCTTTTTGCTTGACCAAAGTGAAAGTGAATTCTACAAAATTAAACCATTGTCTTCAGCATCCAGACCTGCACTCAGCCATGCGGCCAGTTCCTCATGATGCTTTTGCACCTCTTCATCGACCAAGTAATTGAACCATTGATCAACATATAGAGACGCTATCCGACAGCAGTGTGAACGAAACAGCAGCAAGCGGCACAGAATATGTCGGTCGGGAGTAATTGCCACCAGAGTCAACATCACCTCATCGCATTACGCAGGGAGAACTTGAGGTACCGACCTCTGTATGGACTTGAATAGGTCAAACTACTAGCTTTGCGATTGCGAGGATTGAATTTACTCGCCCAGAATATTAAAGAGACTTTATGTTGAAGACTCCAGAGTGAGTTTGAATTCTTTGTCTCTTAATCCAACGAGTCTGTGTACTGTAGTGATATCAAAGGTTTCATTCTAATTTCTTACTGTTCCTTGAAATCAAGTGTAAAGGCATAATGGTAATAAATAACCCGCAGTTTCAATTGGATAACTCTTAACAAGAAAGGTCGATGAAACTATTTCTCATTTACTGACACTCTGATATGTATAACTGTAAACTATGTGCATTTCTGACACTAATAGGATTATTGACTGGTACGCAACCTGATTACACGAAGTACTGCTGGGATAGAAGCAACAAGAAAGAACGTGAAGTAAGCAAACAGTCATCTGCGCGAAACACCTACATTCAAGGTAAAATGAGTCATACGAGCAGTCAGTAAATCCTGAGGGTGTGTGTTTCCCACCCCTGCATATTAAAATGGGGTTAACCAAGATATCTTTAAAAGCACTGGACAGGTAAGGGGAAGCTTTCACACACTCGAATACGAAGATTCCCACTACCAGCGATGCAAAGACTGAAGAGGGAGTATTATTGAACCCCTAATACAAGATATACAGGATGGTCCATTGATCGTGACCGGGCCAAATATCTCAAGAAATAAGCGTCAAACGAAAAAACTACAAAGATCGAAACTCGTCTAACTTGAAGGGGGAAACCGGATGGTGCTATGTTTGGCCCCTAGATGGCGCTGCCATAGGTCAAACGGATATCAACTGTGTTTTTTTAAATAGGAAGCCCCATTTTTATTACATATTCGTGTAGTACGTAAAGAAATATGAATGTTTTAGTTGGGCCACTTTTTCCGCTTTGTGATAGATGGCGCTGTAATAGTCACAAACGTATAAGTACGTGGTATCACGTAACATTTCGCCAGTGCGGACGGTATTTGCTTCGTGATACATTACCCGTGTTAAAATGGACCGTTTACCAATTGCGGAAAAGGTCGACATCGTGTTGATGTATGGCTGTTGTGATCAAAATGCCCAACGGGCGTGTGCTATGTATGCTGCTCGGCATCCTGGACGACATCATCCAAGCGTCGGGACGGTTCGCCGGATAGTTACGTTATTTAAGGAAACAGGAAGTGTTTAGCCACATGTGAAACGTCAACCACTACCTGCAACAAATGATGATGCCCAAGTAGGTGTTTAATATAGCTGCCCTTCTCGAAAACTGCTAAAGTACAGCTGATATATTTTTGTTCCCAGAAAGTCGCTGTTACACAAATTATCGGTTTATAGTGTTACTTACGTAAATCACAGTCTCAAAAACTCGTTGGAAGATTATACCACAATCATACTGTTTTTCTTCCCTGTAAGTTCCTTAACGATGAAGTAAGCAGAGATCTTCATGCACAGCCGCTAAAACGAAGAAAATTCAAGCCAACTGCGTACATTTGTCTCGTTCCAGACACATTCTGGAAAATTTCCACAGAGCAAAGACTGGACGGAAATGGCTACACAGTGGTGCCGAGCTAATATCAGTCAAAGAAACTCAAGCTTCGTACACTGCTAAGCTACAAATCACTATTAGTTGAAACTTCACATGCTCAAATTTTGCTTTAAGTCTAGATATTTACGATATATTAGTGCATGACTGTGAGGGTGTTAAGCAGTAACTATAAAAGTGTAGCGCCAGTAAAGTATAGTTTCAAGCACCAGTGTTATGTGTTTCAACTGAGTGTCATGGTGGGCTTTAGACTAAGAGCAGAAATTGTCTTTCGTGTAAATTTTCGCTTAGTGAAGCGGTGGTGCAGTAAAGTGCTTTTTAGTTTACAACCACTAGACGAAATTTTGAAGCGAGTGCTGGAAGAAGCTAACGTTTTAGGTAAGTCGGTAGTTTTATTGGAAATGATTTGGCTATTCCTAGTACAGCCAGAAAAGTGGCAAGTGTTGTGAAAAATCACCTCAGGAAGAAAATCAGGAAATTAACTTGCAGCGATCAGCTCACAGGAAGAAAAATTTGAGCATTGATTTATTAATAACCGATCTTCGGAAGAATATTGTTATAAGTGAATTCATGGGTGATTTATTTCAGGGAAGATATTATGTACTCCCAGTGTTTGTAGTTTGTTATGTGAGATTGAAAACATACCAAACTACCATTCTTTTTATAAATTATCTGATTAACTAGAATATAATATTGTAGCTGTGTTAGCTACATGACAAGTAGCACATTACATTTTGAGCAAAGCTCTGTTACAACAGATGTAGGCATTGTTTTTTCAAATATAAGCATGTTCATGTAAATACGAAGCTAACTGTAGAAGACAAGCATCATCTATTCAATACAAATGAGAAAGCAGTAACTTTTGTCTAAGTGGAGGCTCTCTTGACAGCTTAACTCTCTTAACTCTAGTACAGATGGTCATAAGCGCTGCGCACAAATCGTCTCTTAATTATTTTTGGTTCTATTCTCATTCCATATCAATTTAGGGCCTCCTCCGTGGTGGCATGTACAGAACATGCGTGAATGACAACTTTCAGGTTTAGACACACATGACAAAGTGATTTTTATCTCGTTCTTCTGAAGAAATCTATCCAGATTGTTGGATACTGTACGCCTATTGGAGGACTGTTAGAAATCAGTATTGCAGTATTTTTAGTAGAAGTCCTAAAAGCTGATGTCCTTACTGACTTTTTGCCTTGTATCATGCTCCTGTATATTATGGTTTGTATTTGTGTCTAAAAATCTTTCTAATACCATATATGTACAAGTTTCATGTATATACATACAGGGAAGTGAAAGGTTTGACAGCTTTTAAAAGAGGGGTTTGAAAGAATGTTTGTTGAACATGTTGCCTTACTCTTACAGTTCTTTTCTGAGAGGGTCATATTGCTTCCACGTGGTGCCACCAGATTCCTCAGAGTTACTAAGGCATGCCAGCTCAGGTGAAACAAGAGGAAAGTACCCAGCAGCTCTTCAGACCTCTGCTTTGACTCAATTCCTATGGCAGCAAGGCCTATAGTTACGTAAGGAGAAATTTCAGTAAGCCTCTACCAGTCACGGACACTGAGAAGCTGGTACAGTGTTGTCGATGAGAATCCAGAAACAGTAGTTGCTATAATGAAACTGACAGAATTTCGCGAAAATAAGTTTGTTGATTATGATGCAGAACTGTACTATGAATCCTTCCTGTCCCAAACGAAGCACTGATATATGTGGCAACTACTGTTAACAGTTCTTGGAAACATACAGTTGCTTACTTTGTAGTAAATGGAGTAAGTGCTCGTGAAAAGTCTACTCTATAAAATGAGGCTTTAAAGTTTACTTTCGATGTTGGTGTTGAGGTGAAATCAGTAACTTTTGATGGATTACTGTAATGGTAGGAAAACTAGGTGCTTCTTTTTCAGTGTCTAACATGAAATCTTTTTTTAAACACCTATTGTGTAATGCTAATGTGAGTATTTTTCTTAATCTATGTCACACGTTAAAGTTAGTAAGTAATACCTTAGTTGGTAAGGGCACAATTTTTTATGGCAACAGACATCTTGTTAAATGAGATTATGTACTGAAATTGCGTGCCCTACAAAAGATGAGGACACTTCATCTTACCACAGAACTAAGGATGAAACATTGTACTGTCATAAAATGAATGTCAATTGCTCCACAGACATTGAGTAACAGTGTAGCGAATGCTCTAATTCCTTGACAAAACTTTCCAGTTAGAGGACTTCAGAGACTATACTTACGTTAAGTTTTATGGGTAGTGTTATTGATTGTTTCAATAGTAGGAACCTGTTGTCAAAGGAGATGAAGCACTTCTGTTATTGCAAACAGCTAACCATATGTTATGAATACAGGATGAAGCTGAAAAGGAATTGAGCATGGGCGCAAATGGACCCTCCGTTTTGAATACAAACCGAAAGACTGATTTTATTGATTATGTCGAGGCAGAGTTTAAGGAGATTATATGATTCCCTGATAACAGTCCAACAGCAAAACTGGAATTCGCACTGACATACAAGAGAAAAAACACCACGTTGATCCGTTTTTCAGTTAATTCAGGAGTAGTGGTGATAACAGTAAGCCTACTGTTACTAAGTTCAAAGCTGCTTACAAAACATTACTCATTCATCAGCCACTAAGAGGTTCAGAATTTGGAATTTGTTTCGACACTGAAGAGTGTGTCTTTAGCATCTTCAGTGAATGTATCTTTAGCATTGGGTATAATACAGACATATCCATTTGTTTCGTGTATAAATTTTGATGCTGAAATTCCAGGTGTTGAAACAGTGTCTCATGCTGTTACAGCATACCTCTTATCTGCATTGAAAAACTGTCAAAATGTATAACAAATGTTGTTGTGAACATAGCTGAAATCTCAATGGACGCACTAGGATAAGATAAGAGGTGGGAGGAAAGTGCAGGCCGAGTTTACAGAAAGCCATTTGTTTCTTCACAGTAGTTCGTAATCCTTTATTTAACAAGATATAATTAAAATATCAATAACATACAAATCCATAGTAACTGTTTGAGGTTGTTTTCATGGCGACGAACCAGAAAGACCAAACTTACTCGGTAGCCATGACAGAACAGGAAATTCATGGCAAGTTAACACAACTTACATAAGGCGGATTAAATAACGCGAATAAGCGATTGCACTCCCTTCCACTTGTGGTGCGAAATAGCCTCTAAAGGAGGAAGAATCAGCAAGAACAACGGTATGAGGATGCAGGAGGCAATGGAAACCAATGCATTAAGGTCACATACCGTGTATCCACAGAACATGTGGCCTGTAACTGAAAAGGTGTCACGATCCCGGAATAGTCCCTCATTTGGATCTCCAGGAGGGGAGCACCAAGGGGGAGGTGACTGAGAAAAAGATTGAATAATCAACGGAAGGTTAAAGTTCTACGATTTTCGGCGTGGAATGTCCGAAGCTTGAATAGCTTGAATGTGGTAGAGAGGCTAGAAAATCTGAAAAGGGAAATGCAGAGACTCAATCTAGATGAGGTAGGATTCAGTGAAGTGAAATGGATAGACGGTAAGGATTTCTGGTCAGATGAGTACAGGTAATATCAACAGCAGTAGAAAATGGTATAATGGGAATGGGATTCGTTGTGAATAGGAAGGTAGGGCAAAAGGTGTTAAAGTCCACAGCTCAGTGATAGGATTGTTCTTATCAGAATCGACAGCAAATTAACGGCGACAACGATAGTTCAGGTGTACATGCCGACGTCGCAAGCTAAAGATGAGAGAGAGAGAGAAAGTATGTGTGGATACTGCAAGTGCAATACAGAACATAAAGGGAGACGAAAATCTAACAGTCATGGGTGGACTAGAATACAGTTGTAGGGGAAGGAGTTAAGGTTAAAAGAGAGCATGGGCTTGCGACAAGGAATAAGAGAAGAATGACTAATTGAGATCGTAATAAATTTCCGCTAGGAAGAGCGAATACTTGATGTAACAATGACTAGTGGAGGAGGTATACTGGGAAAGACCGGGTAATATGGGAAGATTTTAGTTAGATTACTTCATGATCAGACAGAAATTTAAAAATCAGATACTGGATTGTTAGGCGTACCCAGGAGCAGATATAGACTCAGATCAGAACATAGTAGTGACGAAGAGTAGGCTGAAGTTTACGACATTAGTCACGAAGAATTAATGCGCGCAAGGAAATAGAATAAAGAAGTACTAAGGGATGGCGAGATACGCTTGAAGTTGTTTAACCCTATAAATACAGCATTAAATAATAGCTCAGTAGGCAGTACAGTTGAAGACCAATTGACATCTCTAAATAAGGCGTTCACAGAAGTTCGACAGAGAAACACAGGTACAAAGAAGGTAATTGCGAAGAAACCATCGGCAACTTGATGGATGAAAGAAGTAATTACAAAAACGTTCAGGGAAATTCAGGAATACACAAAAACAACTCAATGACGAATGTAATAACTAGGAAGTGCAGGGAAGCTAAGAGGAAGTGGCTGCATTACAAATGAGAAGAAGTCGAATAGGAAATGAGTGTCGCAAGGTCTGACTCAGCATACAGGAAAGTCAAAATAATTTTCGGTGAAATTAAAAGCACGGGTCGTGACATTAAGAGAGCAACTGGAATTCCACTGTTAAATGCAGAGGAGACGGCGGATAGGTGGAAACACTACACTGAAGGCGTCTATGAAGGGGAAGATTTGATGTGATAGAAGAAGAAACAGGAATGGATTTAGTAGAGACGGGGGATCCAGTACTAGAATAAGAATTTAAGAGAGCTTTGGAGGACTTAGGATCAAATAAGGCAGAAGAGAGAGACAACATTCTATCAAAATTTCCTAAAATATTGGGGGAAGTGGCAACAAAACGACTATGCACGTTAGGGCGTGGAATGTATGAGTCTGGCGACAAACCATCTGACTTTCGGGAAGATATCATCCACAAAATGCATAATAGAGCAACAGTGGACAAGTGCGAGAATTATTGCACAATCAACAGCTCATGCACCCAAGTTGCTGACAAGAATAATATACAGAAGAGTAGGAGAGAAAATTAAATTACAATATGTTACATGACCAGGAAAGGTAAGGGAACCAGAGAAGTAACTATGATGTTGCAGCTGATAATGGAAGCAAGACTAAAGAAAAATCAAGAGACATTCTTAGCATTTATCGATCTGGAAAAAACGATCGATAATGTAAAATGGAAGATGTTCGAAATTCTGAGAAAAATAGGGGTAAACTACACGGAGAGATGTGTACAAGAGCCAAAAGGGAATACGTGTGACTACCAAGAACGAAGCGTTCCGATTAAAAAGCGTGTAAGAAAGGGATTTAGTCTTTCCCGTTCTACTGTCTGATCAATACATCGAAAGAGCGGTGATGGAAATAAAGAATATTGATAAGCAATGATAAGATTCACTGATGACATTGCTATCCTGAGTGAAGTTGAAAAAGAATTACGTAAAATGCTGAATGGAATGAACAAGCTAAAGGGTACAGAATATGGACAGAGTAAATCTAAGAAAGAAGTAACGAGAAGTAGTGGAAATGAGAGCAGCGAGAGACTTACCAGGATTCATGGTCACTAAGGAATTACGCTACCTAGGCAGCAATATAACCAATGATGGACGGAGCAAGGAGGACATTAAAAGCAGACTGTCACTGGCATAAAAGGGCATTCCTGTCCAAGAGAAGTCTACTAGTACCAAAGATAGACTTTAATTTGAGGAAAAATTTCTGAGAGTTTTTGTCGGGAGCACAGCACTGTATGGAAGTGAAATTAACTGTGGTAAACCTGAACACAAGAGAATCGGACGTTTAAAGTGTGGTGCTACAGGCGAATGTTGAAAAGTAGGTGGATTGATAAGGTAAGAAATGAGGATGTCGTGTGCAGAATCGAAGGAATGTGTGGAAAACGGTGACAAATGGCAAAAACTGAAGATGAAGACAGATTGGAAGACATTCAGCAAATAATTGAGAACTTAGGTTGCACGAACTACTCTGAGCCGTAGAGGTTGGCACAGTGGAATTTTGTGGCGACCCGATTAACCAGTCAAGACTGATGACACCGTACCGCTTGCAGTAAGGCAAGGGTAAGCTGGCAAAGAAATGTGATGCTAGTGCTCTTGTCATGAGCTGTTTTAGAATTTCGTAGCAGTATATGCACATCTATCGATGAAGATATAATGAACATTGAATCAACAGGAAGTCGTCGTACTATAAAATCAATTTTATTTGAATATTTCAAGATACAAAATCACCATTTGGGAAAATGGGTGACAGAAGCTTTCCAGAAATGATGTGTACGGAGCTAACTTACAAAAACAATATTTCCAGAATGAGATTTTCACTCTGCAGCGGAATGTGCGCTGATATGAAACAATATTATTTAATAGTCATTAATTAATTTGTGGTCAGTTTTTGTTGTCTCCGTACGAAATATTTGATCAGTGCTGAGTTCATTGTTATACTAAATTTTGTTGAAAATAAAGTTGTAACAAAAAATTGTTATATAGTCGCAACAGAATCCGAGAAGCACCATGGTGTGCTGATTATGATAGTAGAATGTTGCATGGAGGATCGTGAGTTCAGAACTCACCTGGTCTGTACAGTTTTATTTTCTGTTTTCTGTTCCAGTAGATTCTAGAAGTATCCACAGACGTCAAGAATCATTGCACAGAAATGTTCTGTTGGTGTATATATAGTGTATGTGTTCTGGCCGGAGGCAGTTTGCTCCATGCTCTTGTATGTGGAAGCGCTGAATAAACCTTCGTTAAGTGAAGTTAGTGTTCGTCATTCATCTAATTATACCTTCCTCTACGTGGCAATATAATTGTTATTCTCGTCCCTTTGTCATTCACGACGTGGTATTACTAGTTTGCTTAATGATTGCCTTCAGCAACTGACAAATGATCACTTCAGTGTTTAGCATTCTGCTTGCTCTCTGGTCTGCTCCAGTAAGAGTTGAGCAAGAGTGATAGTTGGAATTTTGTTGTAGTTTCTCGAGTCGTATTCACAGCTTTCAAAATGCGAAGCAGTGACTTAGAATTTCTATGGCAGCTGATATTCTCTAGTAGCAAACTATTCAAACCAGAAAAGAACTTCCCACTAAATATGTGTTATATTTCGCGTGTGGAGGGAACTATTGATAGGTTAAATGCGATGACGACGAGTGTATTTACATTACAGGTTTCTTTGTTTACGTCGATTATGTTGTCATTAAGTCTAAGTATTATTTGGACAACTATAAGAAACGTTTTTTCAGACCAAGTCTCTACTCATAAGCAGTATTTACATTATACACTGTACATAACACGTGGGCGTAATGGAACACCGTATGTGCTTCAGCAGTTCGCAAAGTTAATCAAGGAGTAACTACTGTAAAACAGAATAGGCACGCTGTTGAAACAATAACTCATCACCAATACTTGTATTTTAACCAGCCACATTTAACGTAATGATGTTAGCAGGAAATCCATTGACAAATACAGAACAGAAATGGGGAGTTATAATTTTGCCTTGATCTCCCGCCAGTGTTCTGTCAACAGTCACGTGATTATATAGTGTAACCACGCTTGGTTTGCTGGCGCTGTACTATTGGCCAGCACCATTAGTTGGCCGGGCAGGAACAACATGGTGGATGTCGGCTCCATAGGTCTCGGCTGAGCGAGCAGCAACGACGCGGCGAAATACTGGCCCCTGCTGTGTGTCCGCACGTGGACGGGCAGGAGTACAGGCGAGACGTCCTTGGCCTGGACAGCGTGTTTCATAGCGAGCCTTGGCAGTTACAAGTTTCTTATTACATCCTATTCAAGCCTGACCGGTGGGCATATGGTTTTGCACACTGACATGGGTATAGATTGTTTACACAAAGGGATATTCGCTTCTGTTTACGGGTACTGCACCTAGCATCCAGCTAGTGTACAATTTGAGGTGGTTTTAATTAAAGGTGTTGTTTTTGCTAAATCCTGGGATTGCGTACGTCACTTGTAAGCTATATCATATCTTCGGATTCTCTGAAGTAAACTTTTCTTTTTTAAAAAAAATAAAAGTGATCTATGTCACGTACAAGTTGTATTACATCTTTTGATTGTGTTCAAGTAAAATGTACACGTCACGGTAAGCTTTATTTTATCTTTGTATCCTGTTTAACTAAATTCTTGTTTTCTTAAAGTTGCCATAGGTCACATTTATTTATATTATATGTTTTAGTTCTGGATGAATAAATTCCTGGTTTATTAAAGGCGACATACGTCACGTTTAGCTATATTATATTCTTGATTCGGTCTAGGCCGTCTTGTGTTTCTCCAAGATGAGATAGGTCACGATTTGCAAAATTGTACATTTTAATTCTGTTGGAGTGAATGCTTGTTTTATTTAAGGTGACACACGTCGCGTCTTAACGAGTGTCTGTCTATGCTAATCTCTGATGGACTTAAATTGCAATGGTGTGGACCTGTTGTAATTTAGTACTATTTCCACGGGCTAGTATGAGTAACGCCTTGATAAAGAAATTTTTTATTGTTGAATAAAGATGGTTTATGCAGTGTTGTTGCTGTTTATGGGCCAGAGTCTTACCAGTCCTCTCATCCGTTAGCCTGTGCTATACCAAGCATATCAGCATAATGTCGACTCAGTTTTTAGATTCTGAGTTGAATCCTTACATTTGTTGCAACGTCGATTTGGGTTTTGCTACATCCCCATTTTTCACTGTGCGGCTGATAGTCTTTCATGTGGTTCGATGCTTGAATCTTTTAATCATAATGCCTGCATTATTTTCGTGTGCTCTCAGATCCTAAATAGAAAATTCACACTTCCCTGCAATTCATCACTACAGACAGTAGACGCCACGCACGTGGACAATAACACTATGTCAATCGGCGGGCAGATCGGAATAAGGAAAGAGTTAAGCTACCCAGAAAACACGCAAAACACGAAGATGACAGCTGCCAGCTGTCAGCAATATACCACGTGACAAATAAGGTTCAGTGGGCGTTGACGTCTCATACTGACATCAAAAGAGCCATCCGCGTTCACCGACTCTATCAGGTAGCAAGATAAGGTGGTTAATTCCTCTCCAATGCACCACCAGCACCACCACCACCAATATGTGCATAATCACTTAGCCTATGATTCAGTCAGGTTGGCCCCGGAATTTATATTTGTATTGTTGATTTGTGAATGACAATAATAAAAAAGTATGAGTTACGTTTCTTTGTCACTAAATGTGAATTTCGCGTACTTACTATTATTTCTGTTTTATTCACTTTTATCATTTAGGAAATGCAACAGACCGTTTAGTACACACGGCTGTAAACCTATAAATTATTCCAAAGTCGACTTCACTCATGCTTTTGAAAATATTAGAACTGTCACGCGTAAAAGTTTGTCAGTACTTCTACTGCTATTTCCTTTATGTGTTTCGCACTAAATATTATTTATATTTGACTGTTCTGATGCTACATTATTACAAAGAGAGAATGTTATTTCTACATCATGTAAATCTAAAACTTTAAGCTATTTCTTTGCCCTTT
Organism: Schistocerca cancellata; assembly: GCF_023864275.1. Lineage (NCBI taxonomy): Eukaryota > Metazoa > Arthropoda > Insecta > Orthoptera > Acrididae > Schistocerca > Schistocerca cancellata. The sequence goes on from NC_064626.1 coordinate 312,877,608, forward strand.
CGTGATGTGAAAAATTAAAAAATCACTAAATACTATGATTACAAGATTATTACTCATGCTTACTTTCCATTTTCTTGGCTTTTGCATTTGATTTACTCAAAAGTTGAAACAAAAAAATCCATGACCGTAATGTATCAGAACCATCATTGTTTTCGAGCACATACTATAGTTAATTTCAGTTGAAGATAAATGCTTCGTATACGATGCATCATGTGGAAAAATTTAGTTTGTGGGTTACTCTGGATCGTACATTCCGTTCAGGTAATTTTACTGTCCGCAGATTAGTCGGGTGTACTCCCTCTAAGATGGTTAATTATTCTGAATAAGGAAACAGCCACAACACGAGTTTAAACAATTAACGAAGCAGGCGAAAGGGAATACACACATTTGAAAAAGGAGATTGACAGGAAGTGCAAAATGGATAAGCAGGAACAGTTAGAGGACAAATGTAAGGATGTAGAAGCATATATCACAAGCGGTAACATAGATACCGCCTACAGGAAAATTAATGAGACCTTTGGAGGAAAGACAACCACCAGTTTGAATATCAAGAACTCAGATGGAAAATCAGTCCTAAGTAAAGAAGAGAAAGCAGAAAAGTGGAAGGAGTAGATAGATGGTCTGTACAAGGGAGAAGTACTTGAGGGCAATATTATGGAAAGGGAAGAGGACATAGAGGAAGATGAGAAGGGAGATATGATACTGCATGAAGACTCTGACAAATCATTAAAAGACTACAGTGGTAACAATGCTCGAGGAGTAGACAACATTTCGTCAGCCTTGGAGGACCAGCGGATGACAGAGCTCTTTCATCTGGTGAGCAATATGTATGAGACAGGGGAAATACCTTCAGACTTCAAGAAGAACATAATATTCCCAATTTCAAAGAAAGCAGGTGCTGACAGGTGTGAAAATTACTGTACTATCAGTTTAATAAGTGACGGTTCCAAAATACTAACACGAATACTTTACAAAAGAATAGAGAAACTGGTAGAGGCCGAACTAGGAGAAGATCATTTTGGGTTCCGGAGAAATGTAGGAACACGCGAGGCAAACTGACCCTACGATTTCTCATAGGAGACAGGTGAAGGAAAGACAAACCTATGTTTATAGCATCTGTAGACTTAGAGAAAGATTTTGATAATGTTGACTGGAATGCTCTGTTTGAAATTCTACGGGTAAATTACAGGTAGCGAAATGTTATTTACAATTTTTACAGAAACGAGATGGCAGTTATAAGAGCCTAGGGGCACGAATGGGAATCAATGGTTGAGATGGGAATGAGACAGGATCGCAGTCTATCCCCGATGTTATTCAGCCTGTATATTGAGCAAGCAGTAAAGAAAACAAAAGAAAAAAAAATGGAATAGGAATTTATGTCCAGGGAGAAGAAATAAAAACTTTGAGGTTTTCCGAAGGCATCGTAATTCTGTCAGAGACAGCAAAGGACTTGGAAGAACATTTGAACAGAATGGGCAATATCTTGAAAGGAGGATATAAGATGAACATCAACAAAAGCAAACCGAGGATAATGGAATGTAATCGAATTAATTCAGGTGATGCCGAGGGAATCAGAAGATTAAATTAGGCGCTTAAAATAGTAAATGAGTTTTGCTACTTGGGAAGCAAAACAACTGATGATGATCGAAGTAGGGAGAATATAAAATGTAGACTGGATATGGCAAAAATGTAAAATGTTTTATTCCACTATGTGTTTGAGGAACATGCAGAAAGAAGTAATGAGATATAGCGTAAACATCCACCTGACCTCGTTTATAGCAGTCCTCTCATGAGTATGTTTTACTATAGAAAAAAAACCCTAAGTACGACAAGTGGCCTACAAACCTTCGCTAACCTTCATATGGAAAACAGAGGTTTTAGTTTATCAGTGAGGCAGTGAGGATGCTAAGCAAAAGAGATTTTTTACAAGTCGCAACAAAGAAACGTTAGACAGCCTCTCGTCTCTAGCAGTGTAAGACACGACACGTTGCACCGTAATAGGGATTGTACGTTAAAAACTCGCTAGAGCTGTCGCTTCTCTGATTACATCTACGTAAGCATCAATACTCCGCAAGTCGCCTGACAGTGTGTGGCGGAGCGTAGTTCTGATACGACCAACTGATCCCTCCTTCCCTGTTCTACACGCACTGGAAGAATAACTGTCGGTAAGCGTCTGTTTTAACACTAATTTCTCGAATTTTCCCATTAGGAAGGCACTGACGTACCACCTAAAGTATAACTGTTTCTAATAACGAACTCCAGTGGTCGAATAAACCTTTGGGTTTTTGAAAAAAGTTAACATTTGTGTACCTCAACTTTCCTATCGAATCTTATTCAGTAATAATTCAGAAAATAATCAAGTGTTGGAGAAATTGTAAGGGATCAACAATGTTTTATTCTGCTGTCATTAAAGAATGATCTGTACAATGAAGACGTTTGTTCACATTGCAGGAGACCAGGTATTACAGAGGTAAGTTAGACACCCCAAAGTGACATTTGACATAATGGTGTCATTGATTCAGTTAATTGGAATTTATTTACATAATAATATTATCTACAATACAGAACACTTAATTGAGCAGGAAAATATTTGGAAACAAGCTACTTTTATCACTGGGAATAATGTCACATAAATATAAAATATAGTACGTATTATAATTGGGCCCATGGGTGTTCGCCTAAATTTATTTGTGGAAGGGAGGAGGAAGGCAGTTATAAATTTTCGTATTTGATATAAATGGGGTGGTCAGTTTCGATACTTTTCCTGCCACAAGAACTAAATTTTACAGTTGATACCGAAGTCTTGTTACATCTCATAGAATTGATGCTTATCTACAGTGTATGTAATGAGCAAAGACTCTGTACTCCGGATTACCTCTGCTCCTCCCCGTCATGCGGACGCCTATGACTGGAAGTAAATTTTGCAAAAAATGTTTCAATTATATAATGAGTTTAACAAACTTTCTACCTGACCATAATGCTTCGCGTTATTGTAATATAGTGTTTGAAAGTGACTCATACAAGTATGAATAATGTTAGTGTTTGGATCAGTGGGTGATAGTGGATGGATCAGGAACATAATATTAGTAGTCATTTGACTAACATGAAATTCGTGCTGCACATGATTTCGCCTAGCAAACTAATACGAGTGGAATAACGGTTGACTTTGTCATGTGTGTGACGGGGGTATCACTGCTGCGTTACGCCGACAGCAACTTCTCCCTCCAGGACGCACGACTCCGGCTGGCGATTTGGCGCTTCTGGTGCTCCGTCGCCCCGATGTAGACGTGCCCGCCGTACCACCGTAGCACGGCTGGCAGCTGTCCCGTGTTACACGGAGGCCACGACGGCCGGCGCTCGCTCCTCTATGATGCGGTAGTAGCTGAATACCACCCACAGAAAGTACAGTTCCAGACCTGCAACACCGACACAAACGCACTGCAACCTTTGTTTCAGACCAGAGGCTGTGGTGAACACAAAAATTTGCCGACAGCCAGAACACAGCACAGGACCTGGATGAGAAGTCATCTACAGACACTGACGTCTTAGGTGGTCTAACAGCGGCGATTTCAACTATACAAGCAAAACCGGGTGCCCCCCCCTCCCCGCCCCCTCCCCCCCCCCCCCCCCTACTCAGCCCGAACGGCAAACACCGAACTTCAAGGTTCATATCGAGAACAACATCATCATCAGATCATTCATTTGAATAGACGTTGCCTAGATTACTCGGTCTTGTAAGGAAAGAAACATTCTGCAAGAATAAAAACAAACCGTAGTTATTAACAGGATAACGTCGTAGGATATTTGTCACAACAGTGCCAATTTCGTATTTATCGGGGAAACGTGGTACCAGTCAACTGATATTCAAAGTCCTGTTCCACATTAATTGCGTGATTGTCAAATTAGTAAACCAACGGGATCCGTGGATGACTTACGAAGCTCAACCTCGTCCAAATTACAGGTGTAAGTAGGCTGTTTAGGTTTTTATATTGGTAACGCCAAGTAGCGCTCTGTATGAAAATCACTAGCTGTGCTGTGTGCAGTCTGTCTCGTTTGCATTGTTGAAAAATTCTCTATTGTAGTGGGCAGTTAGATGTGAACAGCGCGTAGCGTTGCGCAGTTGGAGGTGAGCCTCCAGCAGTGGTGGATGTGGGGAGAGAAATGGCGGAGTTTTGAGAGCGGATTAAGTGGACTTGTGTCCATCAGATACAGTACATTTGTAAGACTGGATGTCATGAACTGATATATATATATTATGGATTTTGATCACTATTAAGCTGGCAGTAGTGGCGCTCGCTGTATTGCAGTAGTTCGAGTAACAAAGATTTTTGTGAGGTAAGTGATTTGTGAAACGTATAGGTTAATGTTAGTCAGGGCCATTCTTTTGTAGGGATTATTGAAAGTCAGATTGCGTTGCTTTAAAAATATTGTGTGTCAGTTTAGTGTTGATCAGAATAAGTAAAGAGAGTAATGTCTGAGTACGTTCAGTTTTGCTCAGATGTTTGAAAATAATATAATGTAAGAGATTTATCATGACAATAATTCATTTATAATTTTTCTAAGGGGACGTTTCTCAGGGTGAGTCAGGAGGAAAGGTATTTACTTCGAAGGGTGATAGCGCGCAGCTTTCACTTTTGGGCAGACGAAAATCTGCACTCTACTGTGGAAATAGATTTTCAAAGACGTTTCTCAGTGAAAGTGTAGTGCGGTATTATTGATGGCCAACTCTTCTCTCCAGTTGTATTAGATAACGCTCTTGATGGAATACGGTATTTTGATTTCCTGCAAAATGTGGTACCAGAAGACTGTGAGGATATTCCTTTTGCAACATGACATCTTACGTATCTTCAGCACGAATGACGTCCGTGATTTTCAAACAGCTTCATGGAGAATCGACCTTGCTCATCTACCTCATCGATGAATGCAGCTCTGGTCGGTATTTTGTAGCCTTTTGTAAACACTTGGTACCAGCCGTTCCAAAATCGAGTAATTTCCAAGAATGATTGCCTATCGAACGCGTGAGCTCCTAACGATGTATATCTAACGTGCGGCGCGATGTCGACCACACGACTCTGGTGGCGCGAGTTTGGATACTGACTAGAGCAACGACAAAAGACGAACGTTTATTAAGTTACAGTTAATAACAAATGAAAGTACGAGTAGTACCTTGACTTACTTCTCTCGTCAGCCACATCTTATTCGTGCACTACTGCTAGTGTTGTGTAAGCTGCCAGCAGCAATTCTTTTTCCCATAACCCGGGTACGCTCTTGCTATGTCAGTCGAGAGATAGCAGGAGAGTATCAGTAGGGTCAATTTTTCCAGGCAACCTCAAGTTGTATAAATATAGATATCTGAAGAGATACAACTTTCCACGCTATATAAACGAGGAGCTAGATTTCGTCATGTGCGGCTCTCGGCACTCGAAACTGCAACGCTTTCGCTTATTGCTATTCACACCGGAAACGATAAAGTATGTCCCCCTTGCAACACACTACACGTTTACCATAATTCGCGCCACCAGAATCGTATGGTCTACATCGAGTCGCACGTTCGATACATATCGTTAGGAGCCCACGCGTTCGATAGGCAATCATTCTTGCAAATTACCCAAAATCGATAGAGAGCGTGAGCTATATGGCTTGGGGAGTGATAGTATTCGTGATTTTCAAAAAGAAAATTTCCCATGAACATATGCCCTTTTCTTAGCCGGATTGGACATGAAGTTATCAATAATTATATAAGTACTAGGAACTGTCAGTCTTATAAAGGGTTTCTTAAGTTCATTACACTTTGTAAAATGAGACCTTAAAGCCATCTGAAATAAAATCAATAAATAAAACATCCGGTATGCCTAGAACAGAGCATTAGGGCCGCTGCTGCTCATGTTCAACATTAGAAAATTAGCAGATAGCGTCAGTTGGTATCTTGAGCTTTTCGCAGATGATGCAGTTATGTATGAGGGAACTGTGTCAGTTAAAACTTACAGCAGTAACCAATTAGTGGAAAAACGCCAGCCTACTGAAATATTGGCAACTTACTGCTAGTGCAGAATAACGCTTAGCTGCACTCTTCGAGAAACGTAAAACCATAGTATCCTTTGTCAATCCATTTTATCAGTGACAAAGAGAGAAACTGACGTCTTGCAAGGTGTAAAGATATGAAGTTTAATTATTGCATAGGCTCTGTTGTTGGTAGAGGAGAAGGCACGTTACGATTCACTGGGCCCTTTTTCTCTTAGCGTAACCCCTAACCTTCCCTAGGAGGTAAGATGGTGACAGCAGTATTGTAGCATGGTCCAATTCACAAATCATATAAATTTATCAAATAGAAATATGGATCGCTATATCTTGTATATTAACATTCTTTATGCACATAGTTTGTGCGGTTAGCTAATTTCGACTTTGCGTCATTTTCAAGCACGTGAAATCGTGACATACCAACATGGAAGAGAATAACATTGTCTGCATACATAATGATGTAGTTTAAAACATTAACAGATTACATACACATAACAACATTAAAGTATCACAGTTCTACTTGCATGCGTGGCATAAAATAAGTGCATTACGTTTTACAATGTGTATATAATGGATTTGTCTTACACAAATATGGTCACACGCCATAATTAAGCAATACGTGTGGACAGAATCCTGTCTAAACGCTACACCATCAAATGTCACATAATAACAACTGTAAGTAAGAGTACTCGAGACTGAAAACTATAAATAGCTGTTACGTAATGCTGAAGATATTCCTACGCCTAACATTGCAGAACAGTCGATAGCAACGTGGAAGAGGTAGTCTACATTACGTCATTTGCTATTGTACCAGACTTAACTCACGTATTGTACTCAACGTAATCTGTGATGGAAGGACATATAAGCCAACGTATTAAGTTTTTATTCAGTTCATTGGAAGGAATTCATAAATTAACTAAAAATGTCATAAAATGTTTATGGCGTACCGGACTTAAATCACATACTGTATTGTGTAGTACGCAATCAGTGACGAATCCCCATATGTGGACGTACAGACAAACATATTGAGAGAGGGAGGGGGGGGGGAGGGAGATACATCGAATATCGAATTTGAGTCACATGTAAATAAGAGCACAAACGGAAAACATTGCTCAGGTAATCCAGTCCGTTACAGTGAATGAAGTATTAGGCCATCAGTAATCGTGTTACTGAACGCTTTAAGCTCACAGACAACGGCGACTTGTTAGAGAATACTTGAGCATGAATCAAAGTGAGAAACTGTCAGATATTGGAATATGGGTAAATTATATATATGAAGACAGTGCCTGTTCTCGAATGAACAGATACTGTAGATGACCGTGCAGCTTTTCCCTGGAATAAATGATGACTAACTAAAACCCTCAGCTACCGACAGGTGTTGTTGGTATTCCTCGATGTGGACAGCTGAAAATGTGTGCCCCGACCGGGACTCGGACCCGGGATCTCCTGCTTACATGGCAGACGCTCTATCCATCTGACCCACCGAGGACACAAATGAATAGCGCGATTGCAGGCACTTATCCCTTGCACGCTTCCCGTGAGAGTCACATTCCCATTTGTCCACAATTCTACATATGTAATGTACTTTATAGACATTTTCCCATCCACTCATTACTCGCGCACGCTTTGGCTTGGTCATTCATTTGTGCCCTCGGTGGCTCAGATGGATAGAGCGTCTGCCATGTAAGCAGCAGATCCCGGGTTCGAGTCCCGGTCGGGGCACACATTTTCAGCTGTCCACATCGAGGTATACCAACAATACCGTCGGCAGCTGAGGGTTTCAGTTAGTCTTCATTTATGGGTATATTAGACGGAAACAGATACGTTTTCCTATATCGGGTAATAGATAATGTTTCTGGAGAAGAGCTTTACTTACCGAAGTCTCCGAGACCAAGCAGTAGAGTGATGACCGCCTCAACGGTATTCGCATACACAAAGAATAAGACGATGGTCAACGGGAACAGAGCGGCGTCTATGATGAGGAGAGCCACGTTGATGATGAGACACCAGAAGATCAGCCGATGGCGTTCCTGGAAACCCCCAAAGCTGTCAGCGAGGCGCTGTGTGTTGGTGTGGATGGCAGTAATTGTCAACTCTTGGGTATTGAATAACTTAACATACGCAGGCAATGTCTTCCTCTGTTGTCCAACTGTGTACTGACAAAATGCTATGTTCACCTGCATTTCTTGTGCACACAAACAGCTCACAAAACTGATAGCACGGATTCGAGAGGCGCACTCCTCTCCACAATTCCATACCACACGTAAGGGCTGTGACTACTGCACAATCCAACGCCTTGGATTCACCGTCATCAATCATCCTCCATACCTTTGTACGTCGTCAAATGTCAATACTTTTTTCTAGTTTATATTTATTGCCGCTGGCTGTCTTCTGTTTCCGCGTTACCGCACATGTTGCAAAAGGGCTACTCCCCAGCAGAAATCATTTTATGTTCTCAAGTTTGCGAAGTGTATTTCCGAGAGTACAGTGCAAAGACGTTCCAGGCTCACGTACCAAATTGATCCTCCGACTGGATGGAACATTCTCAGATGTTATCGACAGTATGTACACATAGGATGAGTTTGCAAAGGAAAGACCCGGCCGGAGTGTCCGAGCGGTTCTAGGCGCTTCAGTCCGGAACCGCGCCACCGCTACGGCCGCAGGTTCGAATCCTGCCTCGGGCATGGATGTGTGTGATGTCCTTAGGTTGGTTAGGTTTAAGTAGTTCTTAGTTTTAGGGGACTGATGACCTCAGAAGTTAAGTCCCATAGTGCTCAAAGCCATTTGAACCATTTTTGAATTACTTCCATGTCCTTTCATGGGTACTGGTGTGAACTGCGCATTTTCCATTCTCTGGGTACGCATCATTCTACGTAGCGAGCAATTGTCTATGATTGTTAAGTATGGAGCTATTGTATCAGCATACTCTGAAAGGAACCCGACTGTTACGTAATCTGTTATCGGAAGATTTGCCTTTCTGAAGTGTTTTAAGCTCCGTCGCTACACCAAGGATATTGAATTCTAACTTATTCATGTTTACAGATTGTAAAGGAAAGAGTCCTGGCCGCCCTCGAAAGTGTCGCATGAATCCATACCGCTTTCCAACGTAGTCCTACAAAATCATCTCGTCTTACCAATCGGGAGTTACAACAACAGTCTGGCGTGTTTTTAGTCGTCGGTTGGTTAGTACAAGTTACAGGAGTCACAAGCTCTATGCCATGAAGACAAACGGAAACGTGTGGCCCTTTCTGACGAGCGTCGGAATGCTATTGACGATGATAACATTTTCGCACAACACATCGTGTTCAGTGATGAAGCTACTTTGCACCATAGCGAGAGAAAGTTCAAGAAAAAAATTCTGAATTTCGAATTTGGCGCCTGCAGGACCCACATGCAGACACTGTACATGTACGAGACGCACCCTTGGTCAATCTGTTGTGTCCGACATCCCAGTTTACAGCCCATTTTTCTATTGTGGCAATAAGGTTAACGTTCAGCAGTATCTTGCTATGTTACTTATTCTGTCCGAGGCTGAACGGGGCATCTCCTCACTGGAGTCGCTAAATGCGTTAATATCTGAGTGAAACTGTACCTAGCCGTTGGATTGGTCGTCAAGCTGCCGGCGACTTAGCATTTCTCAGCCGGCCTCCATGGTCACTCCGTTTGACGCCCTGTGGCTTCTTTCTGTGGGGTTTCATTAAGGACAACGTTTCTGCACCAACAGTTCCAGAGAACCTAGAAGAGTTGAAGAATTCTGTCCCTACTGCCATAACATCAGTGACGATGGACATGTTTACCCGAGTTTGGAAAGAAATCGAGTGTTGATGTGATATTGTTCGTTTCACTGGTGGAGGACTTATCGACCACCTGTAATTTAAACTCGAGAGTTCTGTAATAACGTGCCCCAAGCTTCTTAGTTGTCTGTTTTACAGCTTAATACATTTATGCATTCGAAACACCCTGCACGTCTTTCTACGTGAGTAGCCCTTATCATTGTACAAAACCTTCGAAGAATGAATAAATAATATTGTTATTGTTGTTATTAGCATCATTATTACTCACAGAAATTTGTAAAACTAATTTCTAAAATTAATTTTAAAGCATTAATCACGCTTACCTTGTTGGCTCCGAAGATGAGCACTAGAGCGGCGATGATCTTGAGAATTCCAAGAATGGCCTCAATGTAGGGGAAACCGTCCCAGACTGAAACACATAGCGTATAGTGTGAGACAAACCCTACGATACCCACTGAACGCTGCAATAGCGGATTACAAAAAAATTACTCTGTTACCCTACTGGCCATTAAAATTACTACACCACGAAGATGACGTGCTGCAAATGCGAAATTTAACCAACAGGAAAAAGATGCTGTGATACACCAATGATTAGCTTTTCAGAGCATTCACACAAGTTTGGCGCCGATGGCGACACCGACAACGTGCTGACAGGAGGAAAGTTTCCAACCGATTTCTGATACACAAACAGCAGTTGACCGGCGTTGCCTGGTGAAACATTGTTGTGATGTCTCGTGTAAGGAAGAGAAATGCGTACCATCACGTTTCCGACTTTGATAAAGGTCAGATTCTAGCCTATCGCGATTGCGGTTTATCGTATCGCGACATTGCTGCTCGCACTGCTCCAGATCCAATGACTGTTGGCAGAATATGGAATCGGTGGATTCAGGAGGGTAAAACGGAATGCCGTGCTGGATCGCGACGGCCTCTTATCACTTGCAGTCGAGATGACAGGCATCTTATCCGCATGGCTGTAACGGATCGTGCAGCCACGTCTCGATCCCTGAGTCAACAGATGGGGACGTTTGCAAGACAACAACCATCTGCACGAACCGTTCGACGACATTTGCAGCAGCATGGACTATCAGCTCGGAGACCAAGGCTGCGGTTACCGTTGACGCTGCATCACAGACAGGAGCGCCTGCGATGGTGTACTCAACGACGAACCTGGGCGCAAGAATGGCAAAATGTCGTTTTTTCGGATGAATCCAGGTTCTGTTTACAGCATCATGATGGTCGCATCCGTGTATGGCGACATCGCGGTGAACGCACATTAGAAGCATTTATTCATCATCGCCATACTGGCGTATCACCCGGCGTGAGGGTATGGGGTGCCATTGGTTACAAGTCTCGGTCACCCCTTGTTCTCATTGACGGCACTTTGAACACTGGACGTTACATTTCAGATGTGTTACGACCCGTGTCTCTACCCTTCATTCGATCCCTGCGAAACCCTACATTTCAGCAGGATAATGCACGACCGCATGTTGCAGGTCTTGTACAGGCCCTTCTGGATACAGAAAATGTCCGACTGCTGCCCTGGCCAGCATATTATCCAGATCTCTCACCAATTGAAAACGTCTGGTCAATGGTGGCGGAGCAACTGGCTCGTCACAATACGCCAGTCACTACTCTTGATGAACTGTGGTATCATGTTGAAGCTGCAAGGGCAGCTGTTCTTGTACACGCCATCCAAGCTCTATTTGACTCAATGCCAGGCGCATCAAGGCGGTTATTACGGCCAGAGGTGGTTGTTCTGGGTACTGATTTCTCAGGATCTATGCACCCGAATTGCGTGAAAACGTAATCACATGTCAGTTCTAGTATAATATATTTGTCCAATGAATACCCGTTTATCATCTGCATTTCTTCTTGGTGAAGCAAGTTTAATGGCCAGTAGTGTATTTTAGAACTACAACCCATCTCCAGAGACACAAAAAGTGATAATCAATTAAACTCATTTCCAGTGGAGCAGAGTATACTCAAGCCGGGCCCCGATGCTGAAATCCAGGCGGTTGGCAACGGACGTATGCTCAACACTTACTCCTTGTCAGCGCCTCTGCATCTGCGAACAGGGCACTGGGGCGAAACTGGCGTTTCGAGATGCTTCGGTGGTTCTTGGCGGGCCATGCAGGTGAGCTCACCCGTAACAAGACCAGTCTTGTTCTGTTCACGAGCTGATCATCATCCAGGCTAGGCATGTTGCAACAACTGGATTTCGAATCGGCGTCCGCTGTTTGCTGGCAGCCACGGGGCGAGGCCACCAGAGCTCTTCCGCCATCCACATTCGACTGTCTGCCAGGTATCCAGCCGCAGCCTGGGTGGCCAGGGGTCCAGGTAACGCCCTCATAGCTCTGACCTACTGGGGCCGACATCAGGAGTCATCGCCCTCCAGCCAACTGTACCGTGTTAGACCCCAGCCCCGTTGGGGCTGTACGCCTTCTCGCTCCGATCGCAGCTACGAGAGGTGAAGCACCATTAACCGACGCAACACCAAGGCAGAACGATGCGTCGTTATGAAGGTGATAGCCGAGCTGTATTGGCCAAAGCGCTAACACCGATGTAATGTTGCCAGCACGATGCAGCCTCTGTTCACTGCTGCATCAGACGTTGCCTCCTGGGTGCCCCCTGTGGGCGCCGTAAAAGTCAGTAAATTATTTGTCACCACTGGTGCCCTCTTCTTCTGTACCTACTCTCCTCCTACACCAGAGAACTAATCACCCACACCCAATAGACACCAGTTTACAAGTGGTGTCAGAGGATGGTTGGAGGTTGGTATGACGATGGCGACAATGGCAGTGCAGCTGTTTCGGTCGACAAAAATGTACAACCAAGTACCGACTTTGATTTTTTTTTTGTGTAGTCGAGTATGGTCATTTTTCTTTCATTTCTAAGGTATACTGTAGGATTTTGATAACGATATTTGAGGAAAATGACAGTAACTGAAAAACCGTCAACTCAGGAAACATTTTATCGCTTGCTAGATGAGTTAGCTCAAGTGTGGACTGATATGGGTTTACGTAAGGTGGTAAACAGGCCTGGGAGGCAAGAAGGGAACAGTCAGTTCGTTACGTTTTCTCATCTATCCTAGATGCAAAAACTGCCTCATGATTGAGTCCATTCTGGAGGAAATCTGAAGAGGATATTCTGTTTGATATTTTACATGCATCTGCAAAATTACAGAAGAGGAATGAGCAGCAGTTGTTAAGTATGGGTCGACTGAAATTAGCAGGTAGCACCAGCATCTATGTGATGTGTTCGATGAACCCTCTGCCAGGCACTTAAATGTGATTTGCAGAGTATCTATGTATATGTAGATGTAGAGGAGTTGCAAGATGTTCAGCCCTTCCAGTAGTTTCCGGCAAAAGTAGTGGAGCATTGTAGAAGAAACAGCGCAACTAGACATTACTAGTAACAAGTCACCAGTCAGTGAGGTGAGTCAGAAACAGGAGAGTCGGTGGATAGTCTTGTGGATCGAATAAGGAAGGTAGACACTAGAAGCAGATGACGTCAATAGGGCTATTTTACAGGAGGCAAAAAAAAGGGTTCTGGATGTATTTTTGTTGGCTTTTCCTGCTGTGATGTCACGTAAAGTGCGCATTGAGTTTGTATAAATTGTAAACGGGGCTGAAATAGCTGCGGGACCTATGGCCGAGATTTATGCTCTCATCAAGTCTAGAGAGAGGAAAGTAGTTTTTAACACTGAGACTACTGTTGATGTGGCCAGCCAGTCCACATACAACGAAAATGTAGTAAGTCGCAATGTAAGAAATATAAAGGCTGGACACCCTGAACGAGCTTCCAGCACACGTATACGCTAACATGAGGGTGGGTTGAGAAGGGGTATCTCGCACCACAGCGTTAAATAAAAGGTGGAACGGTGCAGCGATTGTATAGCGTTCTCAGTGAGCAGCACGAAGCATTCCCACGCAGAATCGGTGGTAGACTATGTTTAGCTGGTTATGTGGCAGAAAGAGAATGCAAATTTTTGCTAGACAGTATCGCAGGTATCCATATTTGGGAGAAGAAATTTGAACCCACTTCGTTGTAGGCTAAGTAGTGTAGGTTGGGGTGGAATCCATTGCTCGGTTCGACAGTGTTGGGTCTCATATTGGGGGTGGGGGTGGGGGGAAGGCTTCTAGGCTTGCGTGGAAGTTCTCCCCAGTATGGGTGTCAGCTACAAAGTCGCACTTGTGCTAGATTTACTGAAACCAAAGTAGATCTACAACACCGCGTTGTGGAGCTGGATGAAGCATCGCTCCGTCTCGATTTTACTGCCAAGAGGACAGACCGGTAGCAAGGCACACGTCAGACATTGAGCAAGTTCACCAAAATGGTTCAAATGACTCTGGACACTATCGGACTTAACATCTGAGGTCATAAGTCCCCTAGATTAGAACTACTTAAACCTAACTAACCCAACAATATCACACACATCCATTCCCGAGATAGGGTTCGAACCTAGCAGCAGCACGGTTCGAGACTGAAGCGCCTAGAACCACTCGGCCACAACGGCCGGCCACTGGGGAAGTCAACTACGCTGAAGACAAGGTATCTTAGACTCAATTCATGAGACACGACAGTTATTAAATTAAGCAGGACGCTAGGGTAGAGCTATTGTGATTATTTGTACTTTAATGTGTACCAACTTCAGTGTGTGAGTTGGTTTCTCTCTGCGTCTAGCAATCTTCCCGCAAACAAATCACGTAATTTACTTCCTGGTGTTTTTGGAACAGTAGTAACTGTGCCGTAAAGTGATCTACACCTTTCAGTATAAAGTCTTCCTTTTCCATCTATTGTGTCCACACCACAGCTGCTGTCCAGGTGAAAATTAAAATTAATAGCTTGCTTGTGCCAAGCATACTTGGAGTACGAATCAGCCCAAAAACATGCTACTCGTAATAGCTATAATTAGATTTGTACGAAGGTTGCCCGGAAAGTAATGCACCATATTTTTTTCTCAGGTTTTTTTTCTCAGCCGAAAACAATGCTACGAATGTGAAACGCTACGTATGTATTATTTGAAGTCTCCTGAGAGAGCGCGCCAAGTTTCCGTTACTTCCGACAGATAGTATAGCTGCAGGATAGTTTAAAAACGGTGTCTGTAGGAGATGTACGTTACAAGCAACGTGCCACCATTGAATTTCTCACTGCACAGAAATAAATTGTGGGAAACATTCACAAAAGCTTTTGTGGACTCTATGGAGCATCTGCTGTGGACAGAAGTTCAGCTAATCGCTGGGCACGGAGGGTGAGGTAATCAGAAGGCGCTTCGGCGGAGGTCCACGATTTGCAGCGTTTGGGGAGACCATCCACGGCTGTTACCGCTGACATGTTGCAGCGAGCTGATGTCATTCGCGAGGACAGGCGCATTTCGCCTCGGCAGTTGGCGCTGCATCTGCCAATCAACAAAGGAAGTTTACACAGTGAAGCGCTGGCTTAGCCACCAGGACAGGGATTGATAACGACGCCATTGTTTCGTGCTGGAGGACGGCCATAGAACGGGATGGAGATTACGAGGAAAAACAGGTTGTCAAGATAGAATACCATTCTTTCGCGTGTATAGTTTTCATTATGTTCGATAAAGAACTGTTGAAAAAAAAGGCAATGCATTAGCTTTTGGTCAACCCTCGTATAATACAACCAACCAGTTGCAACAAGATTTTATGTTAACCTGTTTTCAACACAGATTATGGGTGTCTTCATCAGAAAATCCAGACAAATACATAAAAAGATTACAAAACATTAACAAAGAGAAAACTTGGAATAGATGGTTATTATACCTAAGAGATTAGTGGGAATACTATGATCTCATGTTGTAACAGTCGAAGAGATTTACGAGGAAAATGCCTTCTTTGTAAAAAATATTTTTTAAATGACGTAAAACTGTTCATTGGTAGTAAAGTTACACTGGCCAACAATGAAAATGTTTCGGGCTCAAAAATAGTTAATTCGCGTGTATTTCCATCGGCTGGATAAAAAATATCACCATAAAAGTAATAGATTAGCTCTTGCTATGGAGATATAGTGACTTTTCATTTTTATAGTCAAAATGTTCAGATTGAAGGAAATTTTGTTTTAGGAGTTGGCACGCATGTCGAATAACAAAACGCAAATGCTCTTAAGCCGTTTCTAAGTCATAAACACAGATATTATTGCTGTGGCTGTGAGTTTCATATAGTTTCTGCTGTGATTAAAGCAGAATTTTTGGTTTGAGAGATGTTTTGTAGTGTAAAAGTCGCAAAAATGCCACGAAAATGGGCAAATAATTTTTGTTACATTTCTGATGATATAACATTTTTCTCACAGAAGCGCAGTCTGTAGACTTGGCCACTGTTTCTATGTT
Source organism: Schistocerca cancellata (assembly GCF_023864275.1). Taxonomy (NCBI): domain Eukaryota; kingdom Metazoa; phylum Arthropoda; class Insecta; order Orthoptera; family Acrididae; genus Schistocerca; species Schistocerca cancellata. The sequence continues at coordinate 312,893,766 of NC_064626.1, forward strand.
TCGATACAGTGTATCGATACCTGGAACTGTTTCAGTGTTTCGGAACGGCTATGGTTCACTGTTTCGAAACAGTGGTGTTTCATTCCGCCCCTGTCTCGGATCTCGAGCCAGACACAGAAACTGTATCGTTGTTTCAAAATAAGACTGTTTCAGTCAACCTGCGCCTGGAACGGACTAATTGTATCGAAACAGTGATGTTTCATTCCGCTCTGTGTCGGACGAGATTCGGGCTCGGCACAGGTACTGAAACACAACATACCACTTCATGAAACACTTTCAAGAGTGTCGAAATCTTTTGACAAGCAATAGCATGAAGCTTAAGAAATCCGAAAATAAAGCTTCGTTTCTAGCTGACTGTCCTATTCCGAAATGGCGTTACATCTGCTTTATAAACACTAACCAAACAATAAAACAACGCATACTATTCACATTCAAAATAATAAATACGTGAAAATCATCCAGTTAAATTACACTTTTTTTATAACGTACGCTTCACTGTTCATGTACAGTAATCATATTAAGAAACGAAAGTAAGACTACACATTTTAAATAAAAAAAGGCGTAGAGTGACAGTTGTTTGACATGTACAAAAATTTGATGTAGGTATAATTGCCACCAATCTGTTTGACATATCACTAATAGTGTAATGGTGAACGGGAAGCATCGTAAATTTATAGTAACGGTTCGAAACACCTTGAAACACAAAATTTTTTTCTGTAATACTTTGTTATTTATTCGAATTATTTGGCGTTATTTGTGAGTCTATAGTCACTGTGTCTGTTATCCACAATGATTCCCTTTGTGTGCATGGAAATTAGCGGGATGAGTATATTAGCCATACTAATGGAATGTGGGAATCCCAGTAGCATATCTGTCGTTTCTGCAGTTTGCTCCCACATCCAATTCAGTTCGTGGTGGTTCTTCTGTCTTCAGCTAAGGCTTTCCTCAGCCAATTGAAAAGTATGAAAGTCACATGATACAAAAGCACCGCATTTGCTGCAGGAAATACGAAACTGCCAAGACGCCAAAGTGATAGTTTCATACTTTCTGCGATATGATTAGCGCTCTCGCACCTCATTTGTGTTTATATGGACATACTTATACAGTAGACATTCAAGATGATAAAATGTGTAGTTTTATTAGATTACAAAACACAAACTGTTTCACTGTTTCGAAACACGGTATCGAAACATTACATTGTACTGTTTCATTTGTTTCGAAACATTTACGTGTTTCAGTTTGCCCATCTCTAGCAGTCTGACGCCTCTTGTAAAGACTGCCCATCAGCATTATTTCGGTATGAAAGTACAGGAACAAGATAAGTCTCGGCCGCCATGTATATGTAGTATCGCACGTTCAGTCACACTGCGAGAATGGCTGAAAAAGAAGAAACGATCTATGGCTTTTGCTGTGCCTGTGGTGTGGCGGGAGCCTAAAAATCATAGCGATGACAGCTATTTCTGCTTGAATCCACGATAAAGGCAGGATTTTCTATGAAGAAATGAATAACAGGCCAGTACCCGAACCGTCAATCTGCCAATCGATCCATTCCGCATTCAGATAGTTTACCAATTCCTGATCCACCCGAAAATTGTGTGTTTGCAGTAGAAAATGAAGACTGTGTGGAACAAGAAGAAGAAGAACCAAACAAACCTTCCACATTCTGTGACCCTGATTTTGAGGGAAAAAATGATAAACCGCACATACTGAGTATCGCGGAATTTAATGATCTCGTTAGAGACCTTGACCTGTCAAAGGAGAGGCAAGAATTCTTGTGTCTTGACTACAGAAATGGAATCTTTTCGAAACTGATGTCACAGTCTCACAGTACACAGAAACCTGCTTCCCTTTTTGGAGAAGAGAAACAATCTTGTTGCTTGCTGTGTCATTAATGGCTTGATGAAATCTTCGATTTTGAGCCATGATCCAACTCAGTGGAGACTATTCGTAGACTCAATCTGAGTTTGAAAGCTGTGTTACTTCACAATCGCAACCGTCTTCCTTCTATTCCTGTTGGTCATGCAGTTCACATGAAGAAGACATATGCAAATATGACAGCCCTCTTGGACTTAGTCAAATATCATGAACACAAATGGAAAATTTCTAGTGATCTAAAAGTCATCGCCATACTCTTAGAAATGCATCTGGGGTACACAAAGTATTGCTGCTTCTTATGTGCGTGAGACAGTACGGGCAGGGAAACGCATTATATTATAGCAGACTGACCTGCAAGAAATCTTAGCGTTAGGGAGAAAAATGTCGTTGCCCAGCCTCTCGTAGACCCAAAAGGTGTTCTTCTTCTATCCCTGCATACCAAGCTGCGTTTAATGAAAAATTTTGTCTAAGGTAGGAACCAAAAAGGACAGGCCTTTAAGTATGTAAGAGAGAAATTTCCGACATTAGGTAATGCAAAAGTTAAGGAAAGTATATTTATCGGGCCACAAATTCGAGGACTTGTAAAGGATCCTGCATTTGACCAAGTTTTGAAGCGGGAAGGAAAGAAAGCTTGGGAAGCCTTCAAGGGAGTGGATTCTTAGGCAACAAAAGAGATGCTAACTACACTCAGCTGCTGACAGTGCTCCTGCAAAAGTACCACAACCTTGGATGCTACAAGTCCCTTAAAATCCATTTTCTCCACCCTAACCTAGACTTTCCCCCTCCTAGTTATAGAGCTATCAGCCATGAACATGGAGAAATATCCCATCAGGACATTTCTGTTATGGAACACTGATGTTAGGGCTATTGGAATGAAGCAAAACTTGCGGATTACTGTTGGTCTTCTTGTAGGTATGTTCCGGAACTCAGTTACAAGAGGCAAGCTAAAAGACGACAATCTCTTGCAGCCACCACATGATACTCTTCAGACCCAACCGTTTGCGAGGTATTCTTCCAGCAATTTAGAACTCTTAAAATGTAACTACCATTCAAAAAATTCAAATATACTTTCTATGTTGTTAGCATGTGTAATTAAATGGATGAGTACAGAAACCACCTTAGTCACAAAAATGCAGAAATTCGTTTTCGATGAAAAGATGCTTAGAAAGGCAAGACGCGTGTTGAGTGCAAGAACCACATTAGTCTGTTGAGTAGATCAGTAGATACAGGGCGTCTTTTTCTACGAAATCGGAAATATTCCTGTACCACGAAGGAGTAGCCTACAAAGGAGCCAATGAGATATACAGGAAGCTATTGAAATACATTGACATTAATATTCCATAAAATATTAGAATCTGTATTTCTTTTCCGATGGCACCTGCGGACAGAATCGGAATCACATCATGATAAGATTCTGCCTTGCTCCTGCAGATACAGGACGTTTTGAACAAATGTTTCACTGCTTTCTGGTCGAGGGCATTCATATCTTTCAAACGATCGAGATTTTGGTACTATTAAGAGGATGATATTTAAAAATGATCGGATATATACACCTGATGAATATGAAGATTTGTGTGCTCAGTCCAGTAACAACCTTCACATCGCCAAGCTACTCACTACTGACGTAAAAGATTTTGATAGATGGTGGAAGGAATATTGCACAAAAAACCCACTAGCAGAGAGTGTCGAGGGAGGAGTGTGCCAAAAGTTTGCTCTCACTCGATATACAGGGTTCCATAGATGGATTACAATAGCACAGCTCTCAGCTGCTGAAACCTGCTTCCCGGAACGTAGATATAGATTTTCCTTCAAGTATTGCAGCCTACCTCTCAGGGAAAGGTCCAATCAACATCAAGACGTCAAGAATATGATAATTCATATTCCTGAAAACTCCAAAGTTTTTATGATGAACTGTTTACCAGGCCAACCACTGCACATGACAATGATACAGTGGTCGAGAATTATCTATTTTAAGAGCGTATTACTTTGTTATATTCCTGTTTTCTGATAACTTTACAATACCGTTATTTCATTTTTGATATAATATGAAAAAATATAAACTTTAAACGAATGATTACCTTTTTCCAGTTTTCAGCTGTCAGTAAAAACAGCTGAGTGCAGAAACAGCGTAAGTTCGGATCAAATTTAAAATTTTCCTGAGCCTAATTTATGTCGAAATTAGGGAAGTTTTGCATGACAGCAACATAAATGAACGTTATGACAGAGGGAAAAAAGTTGAAATATTTGATAATTTGGAGAGGTTATGACGTTTCTTCTCTCTCTCCTGAAGAATTTGCAGTTTGTGACTGAAGTGGTTTCTGAACTCACCGATTGAATTGACACGCCTCTTTTTCTTTTAATCCGTTAATATTAAATAATTCCATCTAGTGTGTATCATATAAACTAGAGCTAAGGAAAATGTTTCATTGTCATATTCGTTTTTATCGACCCAAAATGAGTAGAAATTGACTCATGAAGTGCAGGAAACATAAGAGAGCTGTTTTCTAGCTGGCCAATATTATCGCTACACAGCGTAGCGCACTACTCGCCGCTAAGAGCTGTAAGAGGATAAATGCGCTGTAGGTGTCATCAGACTAAGAGACTCACGCAACCTGGACAAGAAACAAGTCGCACCATCTATTAAGAATCGAGGAAATCAGGTACTTACATCTTTTTTTTTTTTTTTTTTTTTTTTAAACACCCTATAAGCGATCATCTCACAAGTCAAGAGCCAGGATTATTCAAACTGAAATTTATACACTACAAAGCAATAGTAATTAGTCTCTTCATTTTGTATGAAAACGTACCCAATGTAAAAACAAAAAGGAGAGACGAGGACGATATTTTACAATCTAATCTGAGGAAAAGAGGAGTTAGTTTTATGCGTTTCTAAGTAAGGGCTTTATACCACTGAAGAAATTTTTATTACGCAATATTCACTCAGAATGAAACCGTCATTAAGAGAAAGGTATTTGAAAATTTATAATTCTTCAAGGATGTCAAGTCTCAAGCACGTGCACATGATACTGACGTCATGGAATTGTTTAGACTTGTAGCCTGTAGTTAATAAATGATCAGTAAAAAACGAGCTACACATATTTTTACCTTTTCTCCTAAGAGATGTTTTTTTATATCTCACAGGAATTGCTCGTCTTGTTGGCCCTATCTAATAGGCTGGGCACGTATCACAGCTGATTTTATAGACACCTGAGTTTTGCCAGGGAGACTGCACCTGGTTTTATGAATTATGGATAAGATTATGTTTCAAAGTACTGTTAGCAAAAAATTTTACATTGAAGTCGTTTTTGTTTTGAAGGAGACGCTGAATCCCAGAAGATACAGGTCCTAAAGATTGTACAGAATTTTTTTTTTTTCCTTTCATTGCGTTCGTTACTGGGAAAACTGCCATGAGTGGTGATTCTATCATCGGTTTTATTTTTGAAAATGTTAGCCAAAATGGTTGGTTCATATCCATAACTGACTGCAAAAATATTAACAAAATTAATCTGAGCTTTAAGGTTTTCATCAGATAAAGGAGTAGAAACCGCTCTATGGATGGAAAAATAGAAAAAAAAGATTTTTTTGTGAACATGAAGCTGTGGTGAACAGAACGGTACCACACGATCACTGTAGGTTCTTTTGCCAAAAATATTGAAAGAAATATTGTAATCAACTATTCTTAATTTTAGGTCCAAGTAATTTAAGTAACGAATTTAATTTTTGAGCTCACATGTGAAAGCGATTTGCTTTTAAAGTCCGAAAAAGATTTTGAGGAGGTGGTCGGTGCCGTTATTAGCCACTCTGTGAATACTCAAAATTTCGCCTACATATCTGGAATATGAAACAACACCTAAACTAGCGAGTGAAATTTTTTAAATACTTTTCTTCTAAGTAATTTATGAATATGTCTGCAAGAGTACCACACTCATTGCAAGACGGTTGTATTCTGATGCAACTACTCACTGAAGTCGAAACAGTTACATTTGACTACATTTTGAATGAAATTCATGTAGTCAGAAATCTGCTTATCAGGAATTTTTTTTACGAAGATGTAATTTTTTCTGTAATATCTAAAGTTGCTTGCGCAGATACTTTGGTGTAAAAATTTTAATATCGAATGACATCAGTTTGGTGTTTTGATCACAATGTCTTTTACTTTACTAACGAAATTTTGACGGAAAGTTAATAATTAATTCGAAATACATAATATTTTTAACTTGTCATTAAGAAACTTTGCAGCGCCATGGTAATCACTCTTCATATTGTCTGGAACTGGGTAAACTGTGTGGACTTTAAGCTGAGAACGTAACTTTGGTGGTTTTGGGTTCATGCCAACCAACCGAATTTTATGAAACTGCCTGAGTAGGAAATTGGCGCCATTAACAGCGGATTCAATGTTTCTTTGCAAAACTAGAGTGGGGTCCTCATGTAGCGCGAAAGTGTTGTTTTCCTCAAAAAACTGTGAAGTTTTCGTTGGATACTCCCGTTTGCTAGCAACGAAGGCATTCCATTTATCGCGTTTCGTTGTTAATGCGTCTTTTCTTTGTGCTTTACGTTAATGATTTTAATCAATTTTTTGTTCACAAACAACTGTACTTTGTAAATTAGGTAAATTTTTGCTTACAATATTGCATACATCATGAGATATTCTGATCTGGCAAGAATTTTCCATTTTTATGCTGTCGAAACCAGTTTTTCAACCTGCATTAGGTATTATTATTAGTCTTAAAATAAAGTAAATACTGATGTAATATTATTTAGTACACTGTCCTCAGTTATCAGTAGAAATATCTACATTTATATTCGTAACAACTTGTATGTGGATAAGTCTTTGATGGAAAACGAAGAACTGGATAACTCACAGTGTTTTATTGCTGTAGTTTACTGTATGTACAAGAGTTTGACAGAAATTGGATAGTGCCACCAGTGAGGAAAATTTAAATTCACTATAAGCCTAAGAATTTAAAAGAAAAATGAGGATCTGTTAGACGAAATTCAGTTTGGCTGTTGGAAAGGTAAAGACACCAGCGAAGCAGTTGCGCTTGATAATGGAAGCAAGATAGGAGAAAAATGAAGTCACACTCATAGGATTTGTCGACCTAGAAAAATTGTTCGACAATGTAAAATGGTGCAAAACGTTTGACATTCTGAGCTGTGGGAAAAGATTTGCAATATGTAGAAGAACAAAGAGAGAGCGATGAGACTGGGAGACCGAGATCGAAGTGCTCGAATTAAAAAGGATCTAAGAGAAGGATGCAATATTTCAGCCCTACTCATGGTTGTCCTATCCAGTTGGGACATCGTCGGGACTCCATGAGATAGGGGTGTTTTATTTGGAACACAATTACAAAGAACTTGTTGCGACCGAAGAAGTTGGTACACGACACTTTTAGGATGATTTAACCCTTTTCAGCAAGTCTTTTTTCCCTTTTAGGTATTTATAAAACTCATAGCAAGTCAGCTTGGAGTTAAACTGGCACTGTAAGATTGATTCCACAGTCCATGGCATCAGCTGATTTCTTTCATTAGTAAAAACATTCCTTCCACAGTTACATTGTGTCCGGGAAAAGAAAACAAATACTCGCACAATTTTAACAGTCGTCATTTGCTTTCATGATTTTCGGTTTCCTTACGAAAATAAATCCACCTTTCTTCCACGGTGTGTTTGGACTTCCATTCTTTCGAGTCACTCTTAGCTACTAAAACGCTCTTCACATACCTATACTCCTGAAAACAATTGTCGCCAGAAATTTTCACACCATGTTTAGACAGGCATATAATAGTGTTTCCAATAATCATCCAATCTGGGGTTTCAGACAGCGCCATCCAATGAAATACTTGATATTTGACGGCCAGAGTGGCCAAGAGGTTTTAGGCGCTACAGTCTGGAACCGCGCGACCGCTACGGTCGCAGGTTCGAATCCTTCCTCGGGCATGGATGTGTGTGCTGTCCTTAGGTTAGTTAGGTTTAAGTAGTTCTAAATTCTAGGGGACTGATTACCTCAGAAGTTAAATCCCACAGTGCTCAGACCCATTTGAACCATTTGAACTTGATATTTATTAGAAGAAATACCTCACTTCCATAAGTAAGCACATGCTATGGTATAAAAAGCCATTGTTTCTACCTCAAATTTCGAACTAAAAAAAAATATTTCTTGGTTACAGTTCTTATTCTTTAATTTGTTTTTTATTCATATTGGTTTGAATGGCAATAAAATTGGCAGTTTTTCTTTCATTCGGGCATCTTCGAGTGTCGATTAATATATTTCTTATTCCAGATATCGAGAGTTTATTTTCCTCCACACTTTTCTTTCAAACAGTGTCGAGTTTGACTGCAGAAACGTGAAATAAATTTCAGTGATCGGACTACTGAAAAAAATGTGAAATTATTTTAGGTGGCCTGTCTTCGGCCTCAAAAAAATTGTTTCATTGAAATCCACAGCTTAAGATTTCTCTCAACTGCGGGCATTAACGACGGCCATCTTGTTTTTCTGTGAGATAGAAGAGACTGACTATTGCCGCAACGGATAAGCAGAACTCTGTCAGCTTCTTTCTCCTTACCGTGCGTATTGAAAAATAACGAAATTTTTTCCTGATGATCATTTCACTGTCGATAGTTAAGAGTCCAGCAGCGGTTGACATAGTATTGTGGAATATGGGCAGGGCATCCAATTCCTTCTACATTTTCCCCTAGATGTTCTTTAATTTGGTGAAACATATAGGTCGACTGCTGGCCGCGTTGATGACGCCCTCTGAAGTTGGTATTAATGAATCTAATGGAATTTGCAGTTATCTTAAAGTGCCTAGAAAAAACTCTGCAACACTTTCAGCAGCTTCTGCGGGATTCCGTCAGTTTCAGTTAAAGTATTAAACAACTAAATGGTTCCAATGGCTCTAAGCATTATAGGACTTAACATTTGGGGTCATTAGCCCCCTAGACTTAGAACTACTAACCTAACTAACCCTAAGGTCATCGCACACATCACAAAGTCAACAAAGAAATTCTGATACCTTGGAAGCAAAATAACCAATGACTGGTGAAAGAAGACGGACATAAAAAGCAGACAAAACACAAAAATGCAACTTCATTACAGAAAGAAAATCTTCAAATGTATGTTCGGAGCACAGAAGTGTATGTTAGTGAACTGCAGACATTTGAAAAACTGGAACAGAAGGGAATCGAAGTATCTGAGATGTGTTGCTACAGAGCGCTGGTAAGAAAAGGAATGAGGAGGTACTCTGCAGGATTGACGAAGAAAGAAAGATACGGAAAATACTAACGATGAGTAGGGACAGGATTATGCGATTTATCAGGAAATAACCTCCGTGGTACTAGATGGAGGTGTTGAGGGTTAAAACTGTAGCAGAAGACGGTGACTGAAATACAGCCAAGAAACAATTGAGGACCTGGAGTGGAATTTCTACTCGGAGATGAAGAGGTTAGCACAAGAGAGAAATTCGTGGCAGCCAAATCAAACCAGTCGGGCGACTGATGACTCAATTATAAATAAATAAGAAATGTAGCTATCAAGGGGTGCACTGATAGCTAACGTGGAAGTTTGGAGGAGGAAGAATTAGACAGAGATTTCGGGGATGAATATTCGAAATCGGAACAATCTATCGATTTAGCTACATTGTAGGTGAGTGTGTTTATGTGTTTAGAAGGACATGATAGTGAGGAAACGGAAGGATTACTACAGTATTTCGCAGCGTTGTTTAATCCTCTCGGGCCATTGACAGCTACGCCGCTGATATAGTATAGGGTTCCCAATGGAAATGAATCACTAGTGTACAGAAAACCTTATCAAATTTATCATCATCTACAACCAGCAGCGCCACGACATTAGTCCTTGGGCAGCAGCGATAGGAATTGTGCCGGTGAGCTCAGACGAAAGTAAGGTCTACAGATTTATAAAAGGACAGTTACGGATGCAGTTCCTCTACTTTATGACAATGGATGTGTGAAGTACATCTACATCCATACTCCGCGAGCCACCTGACGGTGTGTGGCGGAGGGTACCCTGAGTGCCTCTATCGGTTCTCCCTTCTATTCCAGTCTCATATTGTTCATGGAAAGTGGAGTGTTGGCAGAAGAGCCAACACTGTGTTGCTATAGTAGGCCGAATTGCACGCGTTTAATTACACGCTGACTGGCGTGAGGTCTGGAACTGTTAAGGGAATTAATAGTAGCAAATAAAGTACGTAGTTGATAGAATACTTAACTTTAATCCACAATTGTAGAACATCTCTCTTGATGATACATAATTTGAATCTCAATATAAAATGGTAATGGTGCCTTGCTAGGTCGTAGCAAATGACGTAGCTGAAGGCTATGCTAACTATCGTCTCGGCAAATGAGAGCGTAATTCTCAGTGAACCATCTCAGGCTAAGTCCGCTGTACAACTGGGGCGAGTGCTAGTACGTCTCACTAGACCTGCCGTGTGGCGGCGCTCGGTCTGCCATCACTGACAGTGGCGACACGCGGGTCCGTCGTATACTAGCGGACCGCGGCCGATTTAAAAGCTACCACCTAGCAAGTGTGGTGTCTGGCGGTGACACCACAGAAAGGACTGTCGGTATGCCTCTGTGTGGGCTCTGATCTCCATTAGTTACAGATAGCTGCAGAGAATAGACACAAGACTGCGCTTATGGATCAGTATGGTCGTTTTCAGTACCGGTGAATGCCATTAGAATTTAACAATTCGCTGGTGACATTTCAATATCTACGGGATGGAGTTGACAAATCATGATGTATCTGGACAATACTATTGCCTTCTCTAAGGACTTCTAGAAGCACATGGCAGGATAACATGACAACTTTAGTCAGTTACAAATGGCACGACTGATATTGAATTTGACAAAGAGTAATTAGTACAAAATCAAACTCGCTATTTTGCCATATTATTGACCAAGACGGAATGCGAAGCAACCCGCAGCTAATATAATCTGTGCAAGGATTCATGACAGGGAAAACAGAGAAATAGCAGCAGTCCTAATTTGGGATAGCTAATTACTATGGGAAATTTGTCCCAAAATTTACAGAAATAGGAAGCTCTGATATATTTATTGAAGAAACAGGTGAAGTTGCAATAGACGCCAGAATTCGAAGAGGTTTTTGTGCAGTTAAAGGATTTATTGACCATTGGTCTCATCCCTGCTTGCTCAGATTATCGTAGCAGTTTATATTATCTTGCGGTGTGAGCAGTGATGCTGTGGAGGGTTTTTTGAGTCAGCAGATTGATGATGCAGAGCACCCAATAGTTTATGCTCCTTGACTGTTAAAAAAGGCAGAGAAAATTTACTAATTACCGAAAAAGAGATGCTCAGTTTGATCTGTAGAATCACTTATTTCCTTTGATGCTTGTAAGATCGGCATATTAAAGTTATAACAGATCTTGGAGCAATGAAGTGGTTTCTAGGCCATAAGGAGCCATCTAGCACATTGATTCTATAGGCTTTAACGTTTAGGGCGATTTTGAAGTCATACTTTGTCCAGGGAAATATGTTAACACAAACGTCTCAGCACACGTTGTGGAATGTGTTGGTATATCTGCAGACAAGTGGTGAAAGGTTGACGCTGAAGACCAAGATCGTTAATAATTCACGTTGGAAGCTCAGCTAAGTGGTGACGATGGAGTATTATACAAACAAACAAGGTGTGGTCGCTAATGCTCATGCTGGCAAGTTTACATGATATAGTGTTGAGGCAGGCTCGTGATTCTATGTTGTCAGGACATGGAGTCTGATTAGCTGCAGAATAATCGATTGCAGAAAATTATTGGTGACTAACGCTTAAGCAATTACTTCACTTGTGTAGCCATATTATCCGTAGCTACCTAACAATTCCTGAGGGTATTTTTGTTCAATCGTTACAAGAACATGCTTGTTTTTCTCACCAGAAGCATTTCGCTTTATTTGAGTTAAGCATCATCAGCGGTCTGTAATTAAGATACTTGCAAATTGATTTGTTTTTAAGACCGAAAAACAGTTCATGGTAATTTGTTGATTTTTACTTACGGTAATTTCCGCTTGGGTTTTTGCCTAGATCAGTAAACGCTGTCCGCTAGCAAGTCTTTGGTTTCCTTCTTCAATAGACACTGATAATTGTGGTCTAATTTTTCGCTGCCTTGCCGAACGATGCAAATTTTACGTTTTACACAGCACACTTTTTCGTACGCCACTGTTCATTGTTTATTTGTATGCGTCTAAGTGTTAAATTAAAAAGCAAAATTGCTCGGGCAATGGTTAACTTCTACTAATTAAGGTTTTGGTTGTCATAGGTTATAATAATAGATCAGGGCACTGATATTAAGTTGGAACAGATTAATTAATTGTGTTGACTCTCCGAAGTAAGAAGTTGTGGACTAATGCACTACATCCGCAAGCCAATGGGAAGACAGGACAGATGCACCGAACAATAAGGAAAATTATTATGTAAATAGTCACCATTGTTACTGGGATGCTTTACTACTGTACATAGTAGCAGCTCATAATTCAAAGTCACACGAAAGTGCAGCCTTATCTCTAAATGAGGTCGTTGATGCAAAAGAAGCTATCCCGTTTTGATATGTGTAAACCAAGATGTAATCTTCTTAAGAACTTTCCTTAACGAAATAAAGGGTATGTGGTGCCAGGTTGAGAAGGTGCATACGATCAAACTGGGAGGTTTCCGCTTTCCCTTGGGCACAGTCTGGACTCTTATAGTCTCCCTGGACGAGATTCAGTCCGTTCAGAATGGCCACGTATCGTTGGAACATCTGCTTGGTCACACGAAGAAATACCATTCTGAACGTCAGCACTGGCTGATCGCAGTAAGAATTACCATGTTAGCTGCATTCTCCATTTTGGTGATAGCAGACATTATTTGTTCCTACCAAGAGTATAGGCTGGCCCAAATCGAACCCTTTCCATCCTTTGACCCGTTCGTCGACAGTGTTGGCACATGTGAGGAAACGACCGAATCTTGGACAATTGAAGTGTATAGAAGTCAAGAATCAAGGACTCTGTGACAGCGTCCCATGAGCGCGGAATGGTGTAGATAGAGTAAATATAAAGAGGTAAAAAGAGTAGATCTTAAGTGTAACACCACTTCTGTTTCAGCCAGACTATCAATTAGATAGTCTGGCTGAAACAGAAGTGGTGTTACATTTAAAATCTACTCTTTTTTTGGTGGGCCAAGTTATTCCGGGAGGGGAGAGTTGGAGTGGCATGGGGTGAAGCCCGGGCCAAGTGGCGAAATCCAGGCGCTTCCCGAAACCCGCCAGCTCAGCATTTGCAACATGCCACTGGTTCTGCAACTACTGAGCAGTGGTGCCATAAACAGCGTCTCGAGACGGTTTGACAGTACATGGCAGGACGCGTACGTCACCTCAGCCGCAATAAGACGTACCTCGTCGTATACAAACGCTTTTTGTCCGTCCACGCTGTGCATGTTGCGACAGCGGGGCTTCGAATGGGTGTCCGCTGTGGGTCGGCTGCCACCACGAGGCCGCTTACGTTCTTCTGCGGTCTTGGAAGGGCCGGGGTTCGATCTGGAGTCCTCCCAGCTTCGAGATAGTGGGGAACGATTGCGCCAGCCACCTCCTTCCAGCTAAGGGTCCCTGGGCCACTGCCGACTACCACCGTTGTCGCAAGCCGATTCGTCCCCTCACGTGAAGCCGCACCGACACAGAACGATGCGCCACTAGCAAGGCCGCAGCTGAGTCCTACTAACGGGCAAAACGCTATCGTCGGCAGACCGTCACAAGGCCGACCTGGCCTGGGTTCACCAATAGCTACAACCGCCCGCCTCTTCCAGCCCTCCTATCTACAACTGTCCAACTTAAAAGTCGATAATTTATTTGTCGCCAGTTGCTCCCTTCATCTTCTGCACCTACTGCTTTCCTCCATCAGAGAATCACTTGCCTACATCAAATACACACCCTCTACGCAGCGAAGGACATTTAGCGTTGTACATAGCATCTAACAATTCATAATTATTTTTCCTTTCGCGAGTGTATGGGAGGAAAACATTGTGCATCATGCTCAATCTGACGAAGGCTCGTTATGAATCTACTCTGCAAGTGACGCATCGAGTCGCAGGTGGGCACAGTGAAAATTTACGTTACTTATACAGGGTGGTCATAAACAGTCTGGAAAGCCTTGCAACGTTGCTGCGGGGTAGGCTGCGCTGGGAAATAATTGCTACGAAAAAAATTGATTCTAAGCGCCGTTTCCGAGTTAATTAGAGTTGAAGTTAGCCAGTCACGGCGTTACGCGTTCAAGTTCATGCAGCTCGCCAGAAGGGGTGCCGACAAACATTTTCTTCATTTGGTTTCCTAAAACCGAACAAGAGACTGATACAAAAACTGGACATGAGACGATAGTAAGGAACGAACCCTGGCCAGAGGCTGAACTGTCTCCTTCGCTACAATCAGTGCTATGTGAACAACTGACATTAATTGTGTCTGGCTGGCCGCTTGAATCTGTGCGCGCAAAGACTTGATTGGCTAATTTCAGTGCTAATTAACTCGGAACGGCGCAACATACCGTTTTGTTTTTCTTAACAATTATTTCTTAGTAAACCCTACCGTGCAACGCGATTACGAGCTTTTCAGACTTTTTCTGACTTTCCTGCACAGTTAAATGAAGTTTTTGGAGGCAATTTGAAGCATATACAATGCCTTACTTACGTAGTTTAAAACATTCTCTTCTATGAAGTGAAGGATTCAGTCAACAGGAAAAATATCCGACATAGATTAAAACTGTATTAATTGACCATCAGTCTTCTCAAGTGTTTCATTTCATTAACTTTGTCTGTAACTCTTGTTTAGTTAGCTAAGGACACACGCAGTCTCTAATCACTACAAATTTACCTTTCTTTCTTCTGTGTACCTTTCTTTATTATACACATTATAACAAATTTGTTATTACGTTGTGTAATTTCCGAACACATACGTCCTTAGCCAGTTCCACTTCCGGGTTCTTAACAGGGGCTATAGTCACATTTTATCACTCCCTCATCTAAAGAGCATTTCTGTTTCCATGTCCTAGGGTCTCATGCATGATTTTCCTTCCTACATTCTTCTTGATACTGTTAACCATTACATCCCTTAATATACGTTGTTATAAGCAATTCTTCATGAAATTTTGCAATAGGTTGTTGTTATTCAATTTAAAAAAAAACTGCTACCTTTCATTATTCCGTATCATTTAATCTGAATGTTAAATACACTTTCTGTTACTGTACTTATATTGTAATTGCGTAACTCCATTTTCTGAATTGGGAAACTCTTGTTAGTGACAAAGTACATTGGGCACATTTTGAGCACCCTGATAATTTCCCGTTTCCAATGCATCCTTACTGGCTGTACCTCACTATGTGCTTTGTGATACGGTCGTGTTAGGAACTGTGATACACTGTCCTAACTGCTAAATGTTTAAAAATAATAATTATATTACATTTTTCGTTATTGATAACCATTGCTCTTTATTTGGCTATGTCTGAACATGGTTGTTCAACAACTGAAACCAGTTATCTAATTGTTTCTGAGTGTCCTGGAAATTGCTGTAAGCAATACGGGGCAGTTAGCTACACTTCCTTGGAAATGAAGGACTTAGAAAAAATCAATAGACGGTCTACAAGAGTTTCTGCTGAAATATGGAAACCCAATTATTGAAAATAAATTGAAAATACAGCAGAGTTGTCTCGCAGACTGAGTTACATTTATGAAAGAAAATGCATAGATAGTTGGGCTAGTAGTGTTTTATTGCGCGGAGCGTATGGTGCAATGTGATGCTAAAGAGAAAAACAAACAAGGTAGATAAATTTGCTACTTTTTTAAGTCTAGTCTACGAAGACAAGTTTACTGTTCTCGATAAACGACATAAACGTTTCTGTGTGGACACCAAATTTGGAAAAAAAATGTATGCAATCTCTTCATTTCTTAAGCGTTTCACTTAAACACAAGAAATCATCCACATACGGTTCGTCCGTTCAATCGGCAGCCCCATAATGTTCAGTGTTGTGAATATGGAAGGCGATAACGCTCTCGCGTATATACGTATCTACAGTAACAATCAGCTGGATACCTCTCACAACACCACGACTGGCGTCCTTGTTAAAATAGAGTGCTAAACTAATGTACTATCTAATGTACAGCCCTGAGTGAAAACACCTCCGCGTATAAGGTGTTTCAAGGAACGTTAAAAAAGGTAGGCAAATATTTTGAGTAGCAAGGTTGATGTGATTCAAATTTCGGAGTGCCATCAAACATTCAATGATGTGAACGAAGACATGAAGCATAGTTCAATATCTCCTAAACAAGGTTTTAAGGAACTAGAAAGATCTACCGTGCCTTAATGAACGATGTTAGAAAGTTGCTACGAAAGCAAAGAGAGTTTCATCACAGATTTAAGTGAAGTCACAGCTTAGCTTCAAACAAAAGTTGAACGAAGCGAAAATGAACGTAAGGAGAGTTATGAGAGAAGGACACAATGAATTTTAAATTAAAATTTTCCCAGCAGATCTGATTATAATTCTAAGAAATTACCAATAAGTCAATAAGCGTATCTAAATCAGGTGTTAAGTCGCTCAGTGACCATATCAGTACCGAAACGAAAAAAAAGTATGAGAACGGTAAGGCCGAGGTAATGAAACCCTTCTTCCGACACTGTTTCACACCGTAAGATGTAATAGGTTCTTCCTTTCAATTACCGCATGAACGCCGATGTGGCAAATGCTTAGAAAACTGATCGCGGAATAGAAAATCAACAACAGTCGCTTGATAATTGAAGGACGTATGGACTAGATCAGAAACCTGTGAGATTATACAGAGATTATGTGGGAGAGCTTGCTCCACTTCTAGCTGTAATGTATAGTGGGAATAATTAGGAGTTACCAGTGACTACAGAAATGTGCAGGTTATTCACGTTTTCCAGAACGGTAGTAATGCAAATAATTGTAGGCCCGTATAGCTGACGTCAATTTGTTACAGATTTGTGGAACACTTATTACGCCAGCGTATTGTGATATTTTTGGAGAACGAAAATATCTTCAACTGGAAATGGACATGAATTCGCCAAACAAGAGATCTTGCGAAAGCCTCGCAGTCCGTCCGTGAGATTCACAGCGCGGTAGACAACGGCGCTCAGGTTGATGCCGTGTTCCCCTACCTCAGGAAGGGATCTGACACTGTCCCATGCAACCGTTTAATGAAAGTAAATACGAGCTTTCCGTCGGACCAGATCTGCGACTGGTTTCAAGACTTCCTTGCAGACAGAACTCAACACGTCATTGTTAACGGAATAAATGTAAAACTAATTTCAGTCTATTCCAGGAATGTGTGATACATTCTTTACTATATAGTGTGTAACATGTAACGGGTATAAGTGCAGATATTTTTTTATGTGTTACCTTAAGACATACGCACACATTATGGTATTGTTTGTTTTTTCTTTGAGTCAAAGTCTTCCCGCAAATATGCCACATAATTTTCTACCACATGTTTTCTGCTTGGTCATAATTGCACCACTACGTGGGCTACGCGTGCCAGTATACGCTAACCATTTTGCGTCCATATGTCCCGACTTCACAAAGTGAGCAGCCATCCAGGGGAAAATATGCACTAATGGCTTGCCCTTGCCACATGTACTTGGAGGTACTACCCAAACTAAAAGCATACTACACTGCTGGCCATTAAAATTGCTACATCAAGAAGAAATGCAGATGATAAACGTGTATTCATTGGACAAATATATTATACTGTAACTGACATGTGATTACATTTTCACGCAATTTGGGTGCATAGATCCTGAGAAATCAGTACCCAGAACAACCAACTCTGGCCGTAATAACGGCCTTGATACGCCTGGGCATTGAGTCAAACAGAGCTTGGATTGCGTGTACAGGTACAGCTGCCCATGCATTTTCAACATGGTACCACAGTTCATCAAGAGTACAGACTGGCGTATTGTGAAGAGCCAGTTGCTGTGCCACCATTGACCAGACGTTTCCAATTGATGAGAGATCTGGAGAATGTGCTGGCCAGGGTAGCAGTCGAACATTTTCTGTATACAGAAAGGCCCGTAGAGGACCTGCAACATGCGGTCGTGCATTATCCTGCTGAAATGTAGGGTTTCGCAGAGATCGAATGAAGGGTAGAGAAACGGTTCGTAACACACATGAAATGTAGCGTTCACTGTTCGAAGTGCCGTCGGTGCGAACAAGAGGTGACCGAGACGTGTAACCAATGGCACCCCATACCATCACGCCGGGTGATACGCCAGTATGGCGATGACGAATACACGCTTCCAATGTAGGATCACCGCGATGACGCCAACCACGGATGCGACCATCACGATGCTGTAAACAGAACCTGGATTCATCTGAAAAAATGACGTTTTGCCATTCGCGCACCCAGGTTCGTCGTTGAGTGCACCATTGCAGGCGCTGCTGTCTGTGACGCAGCATGAATGGTAACCGCAGCCATTGTCTCCGAGCTGATAGTCCATGCTGCTGCAAACGTCGTCGAACTGTTCGTGCAGAGGGTTGTTGTCTTACAAACGTCCCGATCTCATGACTCAGGGATCGTGACGTGGCTGGACGATCTGTTACAGCCATGAGGTCATCTCGACTGCTAGTGATACGAGACCGTTGGGATCCAGCACGGCGTTCAGTATTACCCTCCTGAATCCACCGATTCCATATTCTGCTAACAGTCATTGGATCTCGACCAAATCGAGCAGCAATGTCGCGATTCGATAAACCACAATCGCGATAGGCTACAATCCGACCTTTATCGATATCGGAAACGAGATGGTACGCATTTCTCCACCTTACACGAGGCATCACTACATCGTTACACCAGGCAACGACGGTGAACTGCTGTTTGTGTATGAGAAATCGGATGGAAACTTTCCTCATGTCAGCACGTTGTAAGTGTCGCTACCGGCGCCAACCTTGTGTGAATAATCTGGAAAGCTAATCATTTGCATATCACAGCATCTTCTTCCTGTCGGTTAAATTTCGCGTCTGTGGCACGTCATCTTCGTGGTGTAGCAATTTTAATGGCCAGTAGTGTACTCGTAATCCCAATAATTACTAGTCTGCCAATGACACAAATACTCATGCAATTTTGTTCAGTACATAGTCTTGAGTCACCAGTAGAAACGTCTGCACTTATACCTGTGTAAAGAATGATGGATACAAAATTTTAGACGAGATGAAAAGAACACTTTTTAATATCGCAAAACTGTCACAGAGGCACTTTTTCCTGGCTAGACGATCATGAAGATTTTGACGCTAGCTATTTCCAGAGATGGTCCTCAGAGTCCGGTGGGATGAATATTGTTTTAGAGATGTTGCTGAAAATGTCTTCCGTTTACATTAATGCGCAACTGGCATCTGCGTGCTAACATGCTCCATCGCTGCAGTTTCAGCCAATGGGCAACTAGCTCTTCTGGAGTATCTGTTACTGTCTTGTATACCAAAGACTTAATCACGGCCCCCCCCCCCCCCCCCCCATAAAAAGAAATCCATCTCAGATATGTTTGTATACCTAGTCTTTTTACATCCTAAATAAGTGACCTTCTGGTTTATCTTGGAGGCTAACCAACGGGGTGCCTAGTAAGTCTTGATAATTCATCGATACTTTGAACTGAAAATTTAAAATTTACTTTCATATGTGTAGCTGCAAGTAAGCTACAGACGCAGCTCCCCAGAATGAGTTCTTGCAAGGCCTATGTGCAAAGCCAGCCTGTACTTCAGTACAGAAGGAGTCCATTCCAGTAAAAGGCTGCTGACCGGGTATGCTTTCAGCTCTCTGCTGAATGCACTAACGTACCCTTGCCACTGGCTAGCCAGTAGGGAAGCGCGAGAAGCGAGACCCACGTAGGCCCCCTCTTGGCTTCTACGAAGGCGTTCAGTAAGTAATGCAACACATTTTTTTCTGAAAGGAAGTTCATTTTATTAAGGATTCAAATACACCATATTATTCCCCACTCTAATAGCTACAAAACCATATTTTTCATCGTACTCTCCTTTCAGTGCGACGGCCTTACGCCTCATTACTGGGAGGACCTGCTTCGTACCATTCTACATGCACGCCGGAGCTAACGTCTTGCTACATTAATAAACTCTCCACCACACACCGCTACTTCCTGCAGAGTGTGGTTTGAACTTCTTCTTCGCACGAGAGGCGGTGTGGTGCCGCTCCATCGATTACCGTTTTCTTCAGTTCGAAGTCATGAACGCATGTTTCATCGCCTGTGACGATGTTCGATAAAAAATTGTCGCGATCAGCTTCGTTAAGCGCAAGCAATTACGCACAGACGGTCCTTCGTTGCTCTTTACGGTGTTCTGTTAGGCGGCCCGCTGGGTATCGTCGCCGGCACACTCCTTTGATTATCCCAATTAATGGCGAGTGTGACAGGGCTACCACAGAGACATCTAGGTGAAAAGCAAGGGAATTGATTGACTGTGATCCGTCGATGACCTGGAAAGAGAGTGTCCACATTCCGAACAATGAGAAGTCACACCTGTATGAGGCCGCACGGCACGCGAAAGATCGGACTGGTTCTCGTAACCTTGTTGCGAAGACTGCGAAGATGACATCCGCCTTACGCAAAGACACACCTCGCTTTTGTTCACTGCCAGATTTCCGTAGACATTCTACAAGCATCTATGAATATTTATGACGCTCTGGTTTTCCATCAAAAGTAACTCTGTGCCGCTGGCCGAGGTGGCCGAGCGGTTCTAGGCGCTAAAGTCTGGAACCGCGCGACCGCTACGGTCGCAGGTTTGAATCCTGCCTCTGGCATGGCTGTGTGTGATGTCCTTAGGTTAGTTAGGTTTAAGTAGTTCTAAGTTCTAGGGGACTGATGACCTTAAGTCCCATAGTGCTCAGAGCCATTTGAACCCATTTTAACTGTGTGACAGCTGTCTGCTTGGAGCCAGCTTGATTATAGACGCCATTTTGAAGGCTACGTATAGCACCGCAACCTATAGGAATTTCTTGAAACTATAGTGGCTGAAGCGGAAATATTCCACTTCGCCCTACAACAAATTCCGCGTATTTTGAACAGAGATTGGTTGAGTAAAAACAGGTGTTTTGTAATAGTTATTGAACGCCACGCGTACCACTGCTAGTCATCTCCTTTCCTGATTCACTCGCAAATAGAGCGAGGGAAAAAGACAGTCTATACGCTTCAAACGCAGGTTCTCTGAATTTTCTGCATAGTTTTCCTCGAAAAGAGTGTCGCCTTCTTTCCAGTTCCCGAAGACTGCCCGTAACACTTGCATGCTGTTCGAACCGACCATTAACAAATCTAGCTGCCCGCCTCTGAATTGCTTCGATGTTTAATCCGACATGGCACGGTTCTCAAACACTCGAGTAGTACTCAAGAATAAGCCGCACTAGCGTGCTATATGCGGGCTCCTTTAAAGATCAACCAAACTTTCCTAAAGATTCTTCCATTAAACCGAAATCGACCGTTCACCTTCAAAATGTTCAAATGTGTGTGAAATCTTATGGTACTTGACTGCTAAGGTCATCAGTCCCTAAGCTTACACGCTACTTAACCTAAATTATCCTAAGGACAAACACACACCCATTCCCGAAGGAGGACTCGAACCTACGCCGGCATCAGCGGCACAGTCCATGACTGCAGCACCTCAGACCGCTCGGCTAATCCCGCGCGGCGTTCGCCTTCCCTACCACAACCATCACATGCTCGTTCCATCCCATATCGCAGTGCAAACTTATACCCAGATATTTAAACGACTTGACTGTGCCGAGCAGGACACTATTAATGTTGTGTCCGTACATTGTGGTTTTATTCTCCTCTTCATCCGCATTAACTTTCATTTATTGCAAAAAAAAAAATGGCTCTGAGCACTATGGGACTTAACATCTATGGTCATCAGTCCCTTAGAACTTAGAACTACTTAAACCTAACTAACCTAAGGACATCACACAACACCCAGTCATCACGAGGCAGAGAAAATCCCTGACCCCGCCGGGAATCGAACCCGGGAACCCGGGCGTGGGAAGCGAGAACGCTACCGCACGACCACGAGCTGCGGACTCATTTATTGCATTTTGAGCTAGCTGCCATTCATGCATCAACTAGAAATTTTGTGTAAGTCATCTTGTATCTTCTTGCAGTCACTCAACTCAGACACCACACCTCAGCAAACACCCTGCCGATCCTGTCTGCCAAATTATTTAACTATAAAGAGCACAATAGCGTTCCTATCTCACTGGCCTGGGGCCCTCCTGACGAAAACTTTGATGAACACTCGCCGTCGTGGAAAACATACTGGATTCTGTAACTTAAGAAGTCTTGGATCCGCTGACATTTCTGTGAACATGTTCCTTACACTAGTACCTTCCTTAACAGGCTGCAATTGGGCACATGTAAAAAGTTTTCCTAAAATATAGAAATATGGAATCAGCCTGTTGCCCTTCATCCACAGTTCGCATTATATCATGTGAGAAAAGGGAAAGTTGAGTGTCGCATGAGCGATAACTTCTTAAACTACGCTCATTCGTGGAAATAAGATTCTTGGTCTCACGAAAATTTATTATATTAGAACTGAGAACGTGTTCAAGGATTCTGTAGGAAACAGACATCACGGATTTTGGTCTGTAATTCTTCGAGTCTGTCCTTTTGGCCTTCTTATACACAGGAGTCACCTGCACTTTTCTCCAGTCCCTTGGGACTTTGCACTGGCCGTGCAATTCGCGGTAAATGCAAGCTAGGTAAGGGGCCCAAGCCGTAAATCGAATTGGTAGTCCACCCGGAACGTGGTCACTAGCAATCGAAAATAATGTTTAATGAACGTAACATATTGCGCATAAATAGAAGAGGACATCCAAAACTATTCGATTTCACTATTTGTGACACCCCACTGGAAACAGCAAGTACCGTATGCCTGAGAGCAACCATGGGGAATACATTAAAACAAAATGTACGAAAAACAGATGCCCAGCTCAGAGTCACAGGAAGAATCTTAAGAAAATGCAAGTCATACACGATAGAAGTGGTTTACAAAACATTTATTCGATCGGATCTGGAGTCTTGCATCTCTGTCTGGGACACTTTCGATGTTAGTTTTATGAAAGGGTTGGAGAAGACTCAACTAAGAAAAGCTGGTTTTGCCACAGGATAGTTTATTAGGAGGGAACGCATTACGAAGATGGACAACAAACTCCACTGGCAGGCACTACAGGAGAGAAGCCGGCCGTTGTGGCCGAGCGGTTCTAGGCGCTTCTGTCCGGAACCGCGTTGCTGCTACGGTCGCAGGTTAAAATCATGCCTCGGGCATGGATGTGTGTGCTGTCCTTAGGTTAGTTAGATTTAAGTAGTTATACCTCTAGGGGACAGATGACCTCGGATGTTAAGCCCCATAGGGCTCAGAGCCATCTGAACCATTTGAACCGGAGAGAAAGTATGTTCCAGGAAGAATTGCGTAACATATTACTGCTTCCCGCAAACATCTCGTGAAATAACCTCAACGAGACTATCCTAAATATTAAGGATAATACGACTGTTTACCAACAACCATCCATCCTATGCGCCATTTGCGAATGCTATAGCGAAGGAGGAATGAGGTAATGGTACCACAAGTACTCTCCGCCAAACACCTTGAAGTGGACTGGGAATATTGATTGTTTAAGAATTACTGCCCCATATAGTAGTAATTGCTACTCAGAACTATAAAAAAGGCCTATAAGAAACGTGTAAGCATGCTTATTCAAATACAGACGTATAAACAGGAAGAATACGACGCTGCGGTCGGCAACGCCCATGTAACAAGTGTCTGGCGCAGTTGTTAGACCGGTTACTTGCCGCTACAATAGCAGGTTACCAAGATTTAAGTGACTCTAAACGTGTTGTTGTAGTCGGAGCACTAGGGTGGGACGCAGCATCATCGAGGTAGCGATGAAGGGGAGATTTTCTCGTACGATCATTTCACGACTGTACCGTGAATATTAGGAATCAACCAAAACATCAAATCTCCGACATGTCTGCGGCTGGAAAAAGATCCAACGACGACTGCAGAGAATCGTTCAACGTGACAGAAGTGCAACCCTTCCACAAACTGCTGCAGATTTCAATGCTGCGCCATCAACAAGTGTCAGCGTGGGAACCATTCAATGAAACATCATCGATATGGGCTTTCGGAGTCGAAGGCCCACTCGTGTACCCTTTATGACTGCAAGACACAAATAGTTGCATCGCGCCTGGGCCAGTCAACACCGACATTGGACTGTTGATGACTGGAAACATGTTGTCTGGTCAGATTGTATCGAGCGAATGGACGTGTACGAGTATGGAGACAACCTCATGAATCCATGGACCCTGCACGTCAGCAGGTGACTGTTAAAGCTGGTGGAGGCGCTGTAATGGTGTGGGGCGTGTGCAGTTGGAGTGATACGGGACGCCTCATACATCTAGATACGGCTCTGACAAGTTACACGTACGTAAGCATCCTGCCTGATCACCTGCATCTATTCATGTCCATTGTGCAAATCCAGCAGGACAATACGACACCCCACATGTCCAGAACTGCTGCAGAGTGCCTTCAGGAATACTCATCTGAGTTTAAACACTTTCACTGGCCACCAAACTCCCCAGACAAGAACATTATTGAGCATATCTGAGATGCCTTGCAACGTGCTGTTCAGGAGAAATCTCCATCCCCTCGAACCCTTACAGGTTAATGGACAGCTCTGCAGGCTTCTGGCACGTATTCCCACAAGTACTAAGCCAGACATTAGTCGAGTACATGCCACGCCGCGTTGCGGCACCTCCGTGCTGGCGGGGCCCTACACGATATTAGGCAGGTGTACCAGTTTCTTTGGCTCTTCAGTGTATTTGTCCACAAACAAGTGCGTGCTGAGATACGGCCCGTTTTGCTTATGTCGAAAACTCTCAACACTTCGTATCTACACTCCTGGAAATGGAAAAAAGAACACATTGACACCGGTGTGTCAGACCCACCATACTTGCTCCGGACACTGCGAGAGGGCTGTACAAGCAATGATCACACGCACGGCACAGCGGACACACCAGGAACCGCGGTGTTGGCCGTCGAATGGCGCTAGCTGCGCAGCATTTGTGCACCGCCGCCGTCAGTGTCAGCCAGTTTGCCGTGGCATACGGAGCTCCATCGCAGTCTTTAACACTGGTAGCATGCCGCGACAGCGTGGACGTGAACCGTATGTGCAGTTGACGGACTTTGAGCGAGGGCGTATAGTGGGCATGCGGGAGGCCGGGTGGACGTACCGCCGAATTGCTCAACACGTGGGACGTAAGGTCTCCACAGTACATCGATGTTGTCGCCAGTGGTCGGCGGAAGGTGCACGTGCCCGTCGACCTGGGACCGGACAGCAGCGACGCACGGATGCATGCCAAGACCGTAGGATCCTACGCAGTGCCGTAGGGGACCGCACCGCCACTTCCCAGCAAATTAGGGACACTGTTGTTCCTGGGGTATCGGCGAGGACCATTCGCAACCGTCTCCATGAAGCTGGGCTACGGTCCCGCACACCGTTAGGCCGTCTTCCGCTCACGCCCCAACATCGTGCAGCCCGCCTCCAGTGGTGTCGCGACAGGCGTGAATGGAGGGACGAATGGAGACGTGTCGTCTTCAGCGATGAGAGTCGCTTCTGCCTTGGTGCCAATGATGATCGTATGCGTGTTTGGCGCCGTGCAGGTGAGCGCCACAATCAGGACTGCATACGACCGAGGCACACAGGGCCAACACCCGGCATCTTGGTGTGGGGAGCGATCTCCTACACTGGCCGTACACCACTGGTGATCGTCGAGGGGACACTGAATAGTGCACGGTACATCCAAACCGTCATCGAACCCATCGTTCTACCATTCCTAGACCGGCAAGGGAACTTGCTGTTCCAACAGGACAATGCACGTCCGCATGTATCCCGTGCCACCCAACGTGCTCTAGAAGGTGTAAGTCAACTACCCTGGCCAGCAAGATCTCCGGATCTGTCCCCCATTGAGCATGTTTGGGACTGGATGAAGCGTCGTCTCACGCGGTCTGCACGTCCAGCACGAACGCTGGTCCAACTGAGGCGCCAGGTGGAAATGGCATGGCAAGCCGTTCCACAGGACTACATCCAGCATCTCTACGATCGTCTCCATGGGAGAATAGCAGCCTGCATTGCTGCGAAAGGTGGATATACACTGTACTAGTGCCGACATTGTGCATGCTCTGTTGCCTGTGTCTATGTGCCTGTGGTTCTGTCAGTGTGATCATGTGATGTATCTGACCCCAGGAATGTGTCAATAAAGTTTCCCCTTCCTGGGACAATGAATTCACGGTGTTCTTATTTCAATTTCCAGGAGTGTAATTACATTAATACTCTTTGACGAGTCGCCGGAGACAAGAGTTCGTTAAGCCGAAATTGTCAGAACATATGCCCGAACAACCTTCGAATTTTCGGGGTGGAGATTCTCGCCGTATGTTGAGACCAGAATCTGTCAGATGCGGTAGGGTGGAGTAAATGTGTTGATAATAACGTTCTTGTGTATATTCAATAAGGATGTGTTTATGTAATTTAGGCATTAAACGGTATTGTGGATGAGTATCAAAGGTGTTTGCCGATGAAGAGAGATAGCTTTCCCTGAGTGTTTCAGACTAAAATCTGTATGTCGTGTGTGAATGTATCACCCTCAGTAATGGGTAACGCGATTTGTCACGATTTGTCCACAGAAAAATGTCTCCAAATTATCCAGCAATACTTAATTGCACAGGAAAGAGAAAGTCACCCACATCAGTCTTCAGAGTTTCACGAATCCAATGCACTTTGTCATAGTACTTACAGATTACAACTCCAATGCAGTCAAATTCCTTACAAACAGGGGAACAAATTTAATACAAAATAATACAAGTGCCCAAGTGAATCAATACGGAAGCATTTAATCTCTAAAATATGGACTACTTACGGTATTCCCACCCGTACCCGTGACGACCTCCTGCGATACCTGAAAAAAAAAGTCGTTAGTTAACTGTCACTCTAAAATGTGAGACATCGCACGTAGCTGCTTCAAATTAAAGTGTCTGTGGGGGGATACTTTTCAGCCTATCATTATGCTTGAATGAACATTCGCAGGTCAACTATACGCTAAGTACCATGAAGTGCTTGGACAAGCCACTGGATGTGCTATTCACAATTTCATGGTGGCATTGTGACTAACACTTCTGCCTGGACTACCCTAGTCCAGTGTCTCCCTAACACAAACTTCAACTCACGCATAAGCAAGCTCTCCCCATTACGGTCAAAGCTGACGAATTAAGAAGGGGAAAATTACGCTGGGGTGAGGTGTGAATTAATGTTGGTGTTGGGGAGGGCATTGAACTAGGGTTGTCTGCGAATCCACTGGATGTTAACTGCCTGAGGGCTGGCTGTGCGCCTCAAAGGCTAACAAGAGAGACGGTGGATTGTGTCAGGGTTAAAACTTCATTTTCTGTCAGAACGAATCAACAGACAGAGGTAAGTGAAACTATTTATTGCTACCACAGAAGCAAGTGAACAGGTTTGGGACTCCAGGAGCCATCTTCAATTCTGAAGATGGCTACTAGAGCCTGCCATCGCATATGTTCACCAGGACTATAATTATTAATAGTTTTACATTATTATCAGTTGTAACTGTGTGATAAAAAGGCTGTCTTTATGAAATTGCACGCGACTGCAGGGATGCAAAACATCAGGCATTATGTCACGAAGAATAATCAGGAGTTAAATGTGTTCAGGTTCACTGTTAAAAACATTTTTGTGAAGTGGAAATGTCATGAAGTGTACGATGTTAATTTACAGGAAGTGCGTAACTCTGAAGTGTTCTTAACGTCAAATCTGTTATGATAGACGTTTTCTGCGTTCTGCTGCAAAGGTGTGGTGTTCGGTGACGGAATGATCTTTCGAAAGCACATAGTTTTCTGGATCCTTAAGTTTCTCAGAAGCCATCGATTTCAAAGGATGCGTGACGCCGCTAAGTGTGGTGCAATCGCGTCATTACTTTTCGGGGTAGTAAGAAGAATCTTCACAGTGTCGCAGTACACGTTTTGGTTCTCTTCTGGTCCTGTGTGGACTTGGTGTATGCCAGGCCAATGGCTGTGGTTTGTTTTCCGTTTGGAGCTAGGAAATCGGTGTTTTCATTGGCAAAGTAAATGAAGGCCTTTTGTCTTTTGTGGAAACATTTTAGATAACAGCACACCTGATACAGCGTTCAGAATCGAACTTGACCTTAAGTGAATCTGTCTCCAACCCGAAGTTTGGCATGCAGGCCACAGTTCTCAACTGGATATGATCGTATTTGAGGTGGTATACCCTTATCCTCTGTCTAGCTTTGAACTGACGTACCCAGGAAGTTCCTGGGGGCTTAGTGTTTGACGTGGAGTCTCGACTACGATGTGAATTTTCACGAACGTAACTAATTTGCAAGAGGTTAGAGAAGAGAAAAGCGACCGAAAAATACCCGGAAACAGTTTGCGGATTAAATTCCGAATTTTGAGATTTTTATTCAGATATCTGAAATCCATATACATCATGAAATTCGCCGGCCGGGGTGGCCGAGCGGTTCTAGGCGCTACAGTCTGGAATTGCGCGACCGCTACGGTCGCAGGTTCGAATCCTGCCTCGGGCATGGATGTGGAGGTTAGTTAGGTTTAAGTAGTTCTACGTTCTAGGGGACTGATGACCTCAGAAGTTAAGTCCCATAGTGTTCAGAGCCATTTGAACCATCATAATATTGGATGTACACTCAGGTGACAGAAGTCGTGAGATAGCGATATGCGCATGTGCATTTGGCGGTAGCATCACGTACACAAGGTATAAAGGGGCAGTGCATCTGCAGGCCTGTGATCCATACGAAAAGGAATCCGACGTGATTGAAGCAGCACGACGGGAATTAAAGGACTTTGACCGCGGAATGGTAGTTGGAGATGGACGCACGGGACGTACCATTTCGAAAATCATTAGGGAATTCCATCTTCCGGTATACACATTGTCAAGAGAGTGCCGAGAACACCAAATTTCAGACATTACTTCTCACCGCTGACAATGTACTTAACGGCTGAGAGCAGGGGGGTTTCCGCAGAGGTGGGAGTGATAACAGGAAAGCAACACTGCATACAATAACCGCAGAAATCAAAGTGCGATGTACGACGAAAGCATACGTTAGGACAGTGCGGCAAAATCTGGCGTGATTGCAAAATGACATCAGACGACCGACGCGAGGGCCGTTGCTAGTAGCGCGGCATCGCCTGCAGCGACATCCCTGATTTTTTTTTTTTTTTTTTTTTGGTTGGGTTTAAGGGCGCGCAACTGCTGAGGTCATTAGCGCCCAGTCACTGTTATTAAAGCACATGGAATCTGGTAAAACTCAAGGGGATGGAGGGGACACAAGAAGGACCTGACAAAGATGCAGACAAAATAAGTAAAAAGATTAAATGTCTTTGGACAAGCCAGTTAAAGTTATAAAACGCAGAATACGAGCAGCTGCTCGAGCGTCATCAGCTAAAACATCCGGTAAAGTAGATGGCAGGGACAGGACAACACGAAATTGACTAAAACGGGGACACGACAATAAAACATGGCGCACTGTTAATACCTGACCACAAGGGCACTGCGGGGCTGGGTCACCGGAGAGCAGGTAGCGGTGGCTAAACCGGCAATGCCCAATCCGCAACCTGGTCAGAAGGACCTCCTCGCGCCGAGAGTGTCGGGAGGATGTTGTCCAAGCAGTTGGTAGCGGTTTCACTGCCCGGAGCTTGTTTCCTTGGAGGGATGACCAAGCATCCCACCACAACGACACAAGCCTCTTACAGACATCCCCACGAACGTCGGATGACGGGACACAATGGGAGGCTGGCCGAGGCAGGAGGACTGCAGCCTTGGCCGCAGCATCTGCAGCCTCATTCCCAGGCACTCCCACATGTCCGGGAACCCACAGAAAGCTGACAGAACCACCGTTATCAGCGAAATAATGGAGGGACTGCTGTATCCGTTGAATCAAGGGATGGACCGGATAGGGAGCTCCAAGGCTCTGAAGAGCACTGAGTGAGTCAGAGCAGAGTACATATGATGAATGGTGGTGGCGGCGGGCATACTGAACGGCCTGATGGAGAGCAAAAAGCTCGGCCGTAAAGCTGGAACATTGGTCGAGGAGCCGGTATTTAAATGTGGCGGCCCCGACGACAAAGGCACAGCCGACACCATCGTCAGTTTTGGAGCCATCGGTGTAAATAATGGTGTGACTGGCAAGTCGAGCACGAAGTTCGGCAAACCGTGAGCAATACATTGCAGCCAGTGTACCATCCTTCGGGAGTGAGCTGAGGTCGAGATAAATATGAACCGGAGCCTGGAGCCAAGGTGGTGTCGGGCTCTCACCCTCTCTGAAGGTGGTAGGGAGGGCAAAATCCAATTGTCGAAGCAGGCGACGGAAGCGGACTCCGGGGGGCAGCAGGGCAGACACATACAACCCGTACTGACGGTCGAGAGAATCGGCGAAGAAGGACTTGTAAGAGGGGTGGTCGGGCATAGACGACAGCCGGCAGGCATACCGACACAGCAGTACGTCGCGCCGGTAGGTCAACGGTAGCTCGGCAGCTTCAGCATAAAGACTCTCGACAGGACTAGTGTAGAAGGCTCCGGTCGCAAGACGTATCCCCCGATGGTGGATGGAGTTGAGCCGGCGTAAGAGGGACGGCCGAGCGGACGAGTAGACGAAGCTCCCATAATCGAGCTTCGATCGGACTATGGACCGATACAAGCGAAGCAGGACAGTGCGATCCGCTCCCCAAGATGTACCGCTAAGAACTCTGAGGACATTAAGGGAACGTGTACAACGGGCCGCCAAATAAGAGACGTGTGGAGACCAACACAGTTTCCTGTCCAACGTGAGCCCTAGAAACTTAGTTGTGTCCACGAATGGGAGAACAACGGGACCGAGATGTAAGGATGGCGGAAGGAACGCTTTATATCGCCAAAAGTTGATACAAACCGTCTTTTCTTCAGAGAACCGGAAGCCATTTGCCACGCTCCATGAGTAGAGGCTGTCTAGACAACGCTGAAGGCAGCGCACCAGGAGGCATGTTCTCTGGGCACTGCAGTAGATCGCGAAGTCATCGACAAAGAGAGAGCCTGAGACATTAGGTGGAATGCAATCCATAATGGGATTGATCGCGATGGCAAAAAGGGCTACGCTCAAGACGGAGCCCTGAGGCACTCCGTTCTCCTGGAGGAAGACGTCGGACAATACGGAGCCCACACGTACCCTAAACTTTCGATCCGTTAAAAAGGAATCAATAAAAAGGGGCAGGCGACCGCGTAGGCCCCACCTGTGCATAGTGCGGAGGATACCTCCTCTCCAACAGGTGTCATAAGCCTTCTCCAAGTCGAAGAACACGGCTACCGTTTGGCGCCTTCGCAAAAAGTTGTTCATAATGAATGTCGACAAGGTCACGAGGTGGTCAACAGCGGAGCGGCGGCGACGAAAGCCGCATTGGACATTAGTAAGTAGCCGTCGAGATTCAAGAATCCACACTAACCGAGCATTAACCATGCGCTCCATCACCTTACAGACACAGCTTGTAAGAGAAATGGGGCGGTAACTAGAAGGAAGGTGTCTATCCTTCCCGGGTTTGGGTATAGGAACAACAACGGCGTCACGCCAACGCATGGGGACTTGACCTTCGGTCCAGACGCGATTGTAGGTACGGAGAAGGAAGCTTTTGCCCGCCGGAGAAAGGTGTGCCAGCATCTGAACGTGAATGGCATCCGGCCCCGGAGCAGAGGACCGGGACAGTGCAAGCGCACGTTCGAGTTCCCGCATAGTAAAGGGGGCATTATAGGTTTCCAGATTCAGCGAGTGGAAGGAAGGTCGCCGAGCCTCTTCTGCCTCTTTCCTGGGAAGGAAGGCAGGATGGTAATGGGCGGAGCTTGAAACCTCCTCGAAAAAGCGGCCAAAGGCGTTGGAGACAGCCACCGGATCAACAAGGACCGCATTACCTGAGGTCAGGCCAGGTACCGAGGAGTGGGCCTTAATGCCCGACAGCCGGCGCAGGCTACCCCAAACGACGGAAGAGGGAGTAAAACTGTTAAAGGAGCCGGTGAAAGAGGCCCAACAAGCTTTTTTGCTGTCTTTGATGACTCTACGGCAGTGCGCTCGGAGTCGTTTGTATTCAATACAATTCGCCAACGTAGGATGGCGGCGAAAGGTGCGTAAAGCACGTCGTCGAGCACGGATAGCGTCCCTACAAGCCTCGTTCCACCAGGGGACGGAAACGCGACGTGAAGAAGTAGTACGTGGAATGGAACGTTCGGCAGCATGGATGATAACAGCCGTGAGGTATTCGACCTGACTGTCACAACTGGGAAAATCGTGGTCCGGAAAAGTCGCCAGGGATGAGTAAAGTCCCCAGTCAGCTTTCAGTATGTTCCAGCTCGAGGGACGTGGGGATGGGGTGTGGTGCAGGAGACGAACGACACAGGGGAAGTGGTCGCTCGAATAGGTGTCAGAAAGGACATACCACTCGAACCGATGGGCAAGAGTGGTAGAACATATCGAGAGGTCCAAGTGGGAGTAGGTATGAGTGGAGTCCGAGAGGAAAGTCGGGGCGCTGGTATTGAGGCAGACAAGATTGAGATGGTTGAAGACATCTGCCAAGAGTGAGCCTCTTGGACAGGATGCAGGAGAGCCCCAAAGGGGATGATGGGCATTGAAGTCGCCAAACAATAAAAACGGCGGGGGAAGCTGAACGATCAGGTGCATCATGTCAGCCCGACTAACAGCAGACGACGGTGGAGTGTAGATGGTACAAACTGAAAAAGTAAAAGCAGAAAGAGTAATGCGGACAGCTATTGCTTGGAGTGGGGTGGTCAATGGGATGGGATGGTAATAGACGTCGTCCCGAATGAGCAACATGACCCCACCATGAGCTGGGACACCGTCCACAGGGGTAAGGTCATACCGCTCCGAGGTATAGTGGGTAAAGGCAATACGGTCAGTCGGGCGCAACTTGGTTTCCTGGAGTCCAAGGACGAGCGGACAGTGCAGGTGGAGGAGCAGTTGTAATTCCTCCCGATGAGATCGAATACCTCTTATGTTCCAATGAAACAACGCCATCGCTAGTCAAAAGGTTGGGGGAACGAGACGGGGGAAGAGCAGGTCACCTCGACGGCCGCGGAGGGCCAGGTTGCGAGGGAACAACGCTACAACCGACGGGAGGCGGATCCGGTTCCATCGACTGGTCGCCAGCTGCGGCCGCTGTCCCTGGTTGTGTAGGAGGGGCAGCATCATTTGCCGACGAAAGGCCAGCTGAGCGCCTGGCAGCAGAGCGTCCTGGCGAAACTGAGGACGGCCGGGAGCGGCGACTCACGGATGGAGCGTCAGTCGAAACGCGCCGGGGTGGAGAGGGGGATAGAGACTTCTTCTTGGAGGCCTTCTTGGAAGGCCGAGGAGGCACAGGGATGGTGGGCTGGACCCGAAGAAGGTCCTCACGCGCGGGGTCCGTTTTGGAATGCTGGACCTCGGAAGCCGGGGTCCGGAATGTTTCCCCGATGGACGCCTGAGAAGAGGATCGCTTCTCAGGTGGCGTGTGGGGAGAAGGAGGAGGAAGGGTGGCCCCTAGGGCAGAGGGGGTGGGGGCCACGGGGGAGGAGGATTTGGAAGGGGAGGATTTGGGAGGCGGAGGCAGAGCCCCCTGATGGGCGGAGGAGGCGGAGGGGGGACAGGAGAGGGGTGAGGATACCGCGGAAGGAGTGGACACAACTGAGGCAAATGAAGTGGTCAATGGCACGGGATGGAGGCGGTCATACTTCTTCCTGGCCTCAGAATAAGACAGCCGATCCAAAGTTTTGATTTCTTGTATCTTCTTCTCCTTCTGATATGCGGGGCAGTCTGAGGATCTAGGCGAGTGGATGCCAGGACAATTAACGCACCGAGGTGGTGGGGTGCATGTATGTTCCTCACGAAGAGGACGCCCACAATCGCCACAGAGGGGCTCAGCCTCACACCGTGACAACATGTGCCCAAAGCGCAAACACCTAAAACAGCGCATAGGAGGCGGAACGTAGGGTCGCACATCACACCGGTAGCACATTACCTTTACCTTCTCCGGGAGAACGTCCCCCTCGAAGGCGAGGATAAAGGCCCCAGTGTCGATGCGACGGTCTTTGGGGCCGCGCTGGACTCGCCGGACGAAATGCACGCCTCGGCGCTCCAGGTTGGCCCTGAGCTCCTCATCAGATTGTAGCAGGAGGTCACGATGAAAAATAACCCCCTGCGTCCTATTGAGTGCCAGATGTGGGACAATGAAGACTGGGATGTCCCCTAGGCGGTCGCACGCCTGGAGCGCCGCCGACTGTGTGGCGGACGTGGTCTTGATAAGTACGGACCCTGAACGCATCTTGCTGAGAGCCTCGATTTCCCCGAAGATGTCTTCAATGTGCTGAACAAAGAACATGGGCTTGGAGGTGGCGAATGTCCCCCCATCGGTTCGAGAACAGACCAAATAGCGGGGGAAGTACTTCGCTCCAAGCCGGCGGGCCTGTCCCTCCTCCCATGGAGTGGCCAAGGGGGAAGGGGCAGGAGAACCAGAACTAGAAACGGTACCTTTTCTTTTGAAAGACTCGGCCGCAGAGCGACCCGATACGTGGTGACGTTTCATGTGCGAAACGTCCGCCCCGATACCACCCACTCCGACCAGGGGCTCTCCCCACGGGCGCCACCCAGCCGCAGCAAGGGCCACCTGGCAGGATGACCATTGCCGGGAGTCCTGATGCCCCAAGGAGACGGGCACCTACTCCTTGGCCGACGTGGGGAGGGTGCAGCGCAGGTATCGGCAGTACGATCCCTGTGTTGTCAGGGGGCTACAACCTAGAGGGTACATGACGACCCCACCACAACGGGCTGGCTACCGTGCTGGATTTCTGGTGCCATGGAAAGTCCATCATGATCGCTGGTGCAGATGGAGACGCACTATGGGCGTAACTGGGACAACCCAAAAGGCGTTTAGGCCCAATTTGAGTAATAGTGGGTATGGTTACAACGCCGGTGCAATGCTGAGTGCCAAGGTCTGAGTGCACTGAGGACCAGTGGTACACCACGTAAGGTGTCCTTCCCCAAAAGGCTCGTACTTCTGTAGAAATTTAGAAAAAAGGAGGTCAAACCCCAAGGGGGACCAACACATGGAAGGCCGAAACAGCTGAAACTCCTTTTAGTCGCCTCTTACGACAGGCAGGAATACCTCGGGCCTATTCTAATCCCCAGACCCGCAGGGGGAAGCGACATCCCTGAGTTGGCCATACTGGTTGCACCACAGACGACTGGAAAGCCTTGGCCTGATCAGGTGAGTCCTGATTTCAGTTGGTAAGAGCTGATGATAGTCAACACGGTACTCTGCAAGCCGGTGGTGATTACATAATGGTGTGCCCTGCGTTTATGGAATGGACTGGGTCCTCCAGTTCAACTGAATCAAAAATGGTTCAAATGGCTCTGAGCACTATGGGGCTTAACATCTATGGTCATCAGTCCCCTAGAACTTAGAACTACTTAAACCTAACCAACCTAAGGACATTACACACACCCATGCCCGAGGCAGGATTCGAACCTGAGACCGTAACGGTCGCTCGGTTCCAGACTGAAGTGCCTAGAACCGCTCGGCCACAATTGTTCGCGATTGGATTGAAGAACATTCTGGACAGTTCGACCGAATGATTTGGTCACCGAAATTGCTCGACGTAAGTCCCATACAACATTTACGGGACATAATCGAGAGGTCAGTTCACGCACGAAGTCCTGCTTGAGCAATACTTCCCCTAATTATGGAAGGCTGTAGAGGCAGCATAGTTCAGTATTTATGCAGGGGACTTCCAGCAAATTATTAAGCCCAAGCCACGTTAATCGCTGCGCTACACCGGGCAAAAGGAGGTCCGACATGACATTAGGGTGTATCACATGACTTTCAACACCTCAACTACTGGACCGATTGCAACCAAATTTGGTACACTTATACCTCACTGTCAGACAACAATCGCTGTTGGGGTAAGAACCACCTACCTATTACAGTTCAGGAGATAAGACGTCATAAACAACGAGATACGTGAAAACTGCAGCATCGTGTATGAGGTTGTGTGTTTCTGACTGTATTCTGAACAAATTTCGCAGACAGTATTCACATATGCCGCTAAATATTCCTACAGAAGTGTACCGTAGCTAGACTAGCGAGCAGTAGAAACACATCATTGAGTCGATTGAGTCTTACTGCACACTGTTGCCAACTTCAGGTCGAGTTTATACCCAAAAAATGAATCATGGATTCATAGTGCTGATTAGGTATTCCATGGAAACATGACTACGCTGTAAGGTCGCATTACTATCGAGGACTATGTGAAGATGTTTTCTACTCACGTCCATTTCATGGTACCACGTTTATTACCCAAAGGTGCAGCTGTGTCTTAAAACACATCTCGCATCATCCAACAAGAGAATGAACTGTCGCATTCTTCTGGGCTACCAAAGAAAGAACATCTCAGTACTACTCAGACTTCGTCGTTTGCGTTGGAGAGAAGAATGCGTGATCGCTATCCAACTCCGTCATCGTTACCTGAACTGACCTCTGTTTTTCTGGAAGAATGATTCCCTTGAAAACCTTACAGGAGCCGTTTGTGTCCATTCTGAGACGACTGAAAACCATTTTGAGTGTCAGCCCTCTACTGCCAACATAAATCAGTACTTTTATACATATTAATTCTAGTTGGAAAAAATTAAAGCTGCCTTTACCAATATTCCAGATCATTCTAATGTAAGCATAAAAATAAGTCAACAGTTAAAGAACTTTTGTTCATGATTTTTTAAATATAAAGTGTACAGCCATACAAACAGCTTTAGTCCATTACAATCACTATTACTTTTATACATATACATTTAACTAAAATAAACAGAATCTACTCTTGATAA
Source organism: Schistocerca cancellata (assembly GCF_023864275.1). Taxonomy (NCBI): domain Eukaryota; kingdom Metazoa; phylum Arthropoda; class Insecta; order Orthoptera; family Acrididae; genus Schistocerca; species Schistocerca cancellata. The sequence continues at coordinate 312,930,610 of NC_064626.1, forward strand.
TATCCCAGATCATGTTAACTTAGCAACAGAAATAAGTCAACAGTTCATCTGAAGATTTGTTATTAATTTAAATACAAAGGTCCTAGTCATACAGACAGCTGCATCTCACTGCAGATACAATAACTCTGTATTCATGTTAATGCCAAACATGAAAAAAAGAAAAAATGCTATAAACGGCATGTAATATACAATTAGAAATAAGATATCAGATCATCTGAAGTTTGTTCTTGTAGTAATTTATTTATTTAATTTATATTATGCTCTCATGTTATCGCCATTCTAATTAAATTACTTGCCCTTATATCGACTTTAATACATGTGAAGAGCAACAAATTACATCTCTGTACAAAGTAGGCCTATGCCATGTCTTTCTGTCAAGATCCTTGTCACAAGCAACAGTTGTAAAGCGCATGCTGGATGCTGGAAAAGTCTTGCCGTCAAACAGTAAATTAATATAGTTTGTGTGGAAGTGTGTGTACTGATATAACTACTAGACATGAAAATGGAGGCAGACAGATGGACATTAACCGAAAAAAGCCGCCTATACTGTCGCAGTAAGTAAAAACTAAATTTACATCCATATCGACAGGTAAGCTATAGTCATGGTGATACATTAAAGTCTGACCCATCTTTCTGCCATAGAGCCAGCACCCAGGATTATGCTACCAGTAATGATGTAACTTCCTGAAACCATGTGAAGATGAACCTGAAAAGGTTCGAAAACCGGTTCATGGAATAAAACATAACTATTCAAAAAAGTGACTGGTTGCACTTCTGTATAATTTACTTACATTCAATATACACTCACGGTTCTAAAATATCCCTAATGTTGTGTTTTTGGTGTTTCCATATTTTTGTCTACCCTCTGTATCAACGCACCAGTTATACTTCCAGGAACTGTTCTCGTCGTTCCTCAGTACGCTGATGTCATCCGCTTATACTTGACGCAGTTTTGGCTCGTGAAATATGAAGTTCTGTTAAGCTTCCACGTAGCTTTCTAAGAAAGAGCTTTATACCTGTAGATGTACTATAACTCTTGAAACACGAACTGACCTATTCATAGTAACAATATCTGGATAATTAGTTCAGTCTGATTAAAGCAGTCTGTGATTAAGGCAAAAGACAAAGTTTGTATGTGGAATGCTTAACACAACGGTCCTAGAAAACAGTGACAAAATGGTATGCATGGATAGTCCTACTATCATAGCTCTACCACCCAGTAGTATACTTTTTAAAAAATGCATTCTATCCAGTTGGCGCATTAGATCATCCAACTCCTGAGCTGGTTGGAGGGCCCTGCCCCTAACGCTGGAAAGGCAAAACAGCGTTTGGCAAGCACAAAGACAAGGAGCATAACCTCTCGCCAAGCGCGAGCAAGCATTGTCTTGTTGAAATGGTGGCCCAAGATGGCTTGCCTTGAAGGGCAACTAATCTGGACGTAGAATATCGTCGACGTACCGCTGTGAAGTATCACACACACACACACACACACACACACACACACACACATCTATCACCACTGTTGGGCAGTATGGTGGGCGATAATCACGTTGGTAGCACATCGCTCTTTTGGGCGCTTCCACATACATCTTCGCTGATCATCAGGGTTCAGTTCGAACTGGGACTCATCACTGAAGACAAGAATCCGGAGAGAAGACGTGTCTGGAGTTGCCCAGGACAGTGGTGGGATACGAGTCTCACCCTTGCCTGCCAAACGGCCCAAAAACCAGGAGTGTTGGTCTGGAGTGCCATTCCTTTTCAAGGATCGTGCACAGAGGTACATCGACGACATTCTACGCCCAGCTTTGTTGCCATTCAAGCTAATTCACTGTACTGTTTCTCCTGGGTGGACTCGAGTTTAAAAAATGTGAACTAAATATTACGATAAATTTTATAAATAATCGACAAGTACGCCAAAGAAGAAGAAATAGAACTACAATGGACATGTTATTCTATGGACTCTTGCGCTTATATCCATGAACTATCTTTCCTTTGTCTTTCACATACCTGCTTGGTTTCGGACCTAAGAGGACGTTCTTGTGTAAAGCTCATCTTGCTGTACCAGTTGATAATGTAAGTTGTACTTAAAACCCGAAAAATGTGATGGTTATTTTGTCAAAAGAATTTGTGTTTGTGGACAATCAATTGGTAATCTGATACCTGGATTGTCTTAAGTAGATATGGGCCTTAACAAAGAATTTTCATTTTTAGGCGCCATCTTAGAAAACTCTTTAACATTTTTCTTTTAGCTCATCTACGAGACATACCGTCGGTTAGGACAATTAACTTTATTTCAGATCCCACGAGACCGGAGGCAGTTACCAATAATTTAACAATTTTACTTACAGATTTTCTTTATATAACGAGATAACATCCCAGGCAGAAAAGGTCTGGTCACAGGAAGCCAGTTCCATTATAGGATTTCATTTGTAAATGCTACTCTTGTTATATTGTGGAATCGAGACGAAACCATGATGTTAAGTTACTTATTGCAGTAGTGTACATTGAACAGACTTGACAAATATTCTCTGGAGCAACAATCACACGACTTCTCACGAGCCTGAAATAATACCTGCAGTGTCGGGTAAATAAGAAAAGGACAATTAATTATCGACGATTACGTAACTACCCTGAGAACGGACCTAGTTTACTGAGTGCTTATACACGTCGGGCTATATTAAACGACGTATTACACTGTTAATAATATTCCTACATTAGTTATTTATCTTTTGTGCTGAGCCATTGCATTAATGTGTGTTTCTTTTTTATATAAGTCACGGCTCATATTCATTCCATTACATTACACTGATAGCAAAGGAAGAGAGTCACAAATAATTTTTATTTTATTACATTACACCATCCTGGGCTTACATTTCAGCACGATAATGCCTGCCCATATACGACGACAGTTTCTATTGCTTGTCTTCGTGCTTGCCAAACCCTATCTTCGTCATTTTGGTCTCAAGATGTCTTCCCAGTTCAGAAAGTTTACAGAGATAGGGAAAGGGCCCTCCCACTAACTCTTGATTTTGACCACTTAGTTCATCAACTGGCCATAATTTTGCACGATATACACCAGGAGGACAAGCAACAACTCTATCAATCAATGACACGCCGAATAACTGCTGGCATAATGGTCAGAGGTGGAGCAATAAGTTGTTGACTTTGTGAAGTTCTCTCTTTTGAATATGAATAGCTCATCCAGCTTTTCGGCAGTTATAATTTTTTTTTTTTTGTACATGTGCACCACATCTACTGGTATCCATCCCATTCGGATAAATCCTTGATGGTGCATATTTTTTTCTCTTAGAGTCTGTTTCGTTACGAAGTAAAACGTCTCTTACGAAGCTAGAAAGAATCACTGTAACGTACAGAATTATTTAAACTCAGCTGTTTTTCATGGCAGTTTTTACATATCAGTAATGTTGCTATGATGGGTGATGGTGAGTAAGTAAACTACTATACGTGCAGCAACGTCAGCTGCCCCCGCATGTCTGCCATTTTGGGTAAGCATAGCTCATTATGTGCATCCCGATCTCCCCCTGCCTAGCTGTCTCAACACACAGTGCGTTGGCTTGTGCAGCATTGCTGCCGAGTAGTGCATACAGACAAGTGTGGGCAGGAGTGCGCATCTACGTAGCATGGTATTGAGGTAGTCATACATTATACAATGTGAACATTATGCAAAAAATAACGTGGAAGCATTGATTAAACACATAGAACGTTGTATATGCATTGTAATCATAACGTTGACTCCTGTCATGTAGCTCATATCAATCAATAGAAGCATTTTGATAAATAGTTAAAGACTGGCATATACGATATTATTGTGGATAAAATTTTCAATTACGAAGTCTCTTTCTTCCTGTGATCTGATTTTGAAGAAACGAAGTCTATACGGTGCGCAAAGAAAGGCTCAAGTTACGTCTGAAAACCCCCTGAAAGAGGGGTGGCTATGAAGTAAAGCCTGTTCCGTGCCCCTAAATTATGCTCAAATTATCTATAAAAACCCCATGAAAATTTTCAAGTGGTTTCGTAGATTAGCGTTTTCAGGCAGAGAAACAAATACAACTGTTTTAGGTGAAACTTAAATCACTGTGTTCTTTTTCTGAAATCTGTTTTTGATTAAGTAAGGCCCATTGTTTTCTCAAGGTATGCTCAAGTTACCGTTCAAAATCCCACGAAAATCCGTCCACTAGTTTTGGTGAAGGGTGTTCAAACAGATAAACAGACAGACAATTTTACAGATTTATTGTTTGTACAAATATAGATTCGAGAACCTGCTTGCACGTAAAAGTAAATAAATATGCTTACCTACAAGGAGTTCACTTATCATCTCGAATAAGCCTCGTACCTGAAAATAAATAAAAGATGTTTGCCATTTTGTACATACTGAGACAATAAAAAAGAGAATGAAAATAAAACTGCACTTTGCACTGAGCGGAGAACAGTGGGAGTAACAAAATGTTTTTGCATGTCAATAAAAATTAAATTTTTCGTTCTAGACACATTACAACTTTTGGAAGAGGAAAAGATATGATAACTACACTCTCATATCTTAAGACTTTAAACGGAAACAGTTCTATTGTTTGATTATGCTGAGTGAGCGCGTCGTAATCCTTATAAACTGCAGTCTAGCTGACCTGAACATTGAAGCTACTTTTTGTTGTCACTTCATTCTCTCGCCGGCCACGAGCAGCATTAATAGAAATTGCAACAAGCAAAATATTCTGAAACAATTTAAAATGCAAGATATCTACATTTTCTCAAAATTATTGACACGGTAGGGTTTACATTGTAAATTTCATGTCAAATATTGTTGTCTTAAAAGACACATTTTTTATTTTTGTTTAAATGCACCTCGGTGATACAACACACACCATCTTCAGGTAAGCGCTATTTTCTATTAATAGCTGAGATGACGTGCTGCAAAAACTTGCACGACACGCAACAAGTTCCGTGGACGCTGATTGTTTCTGCTCCTTTTACTAGAAGTACAGTGATGTTGTCCATTGAAGCCCGATCACACTGTGCCGTAGAGTGGGTTAAAAAAGGTGGCCTTTATCACAAAATCCGGCTGCAATTAAATAAATCTGACACACACTGCAAGTGATGTTTTTGTTGCTACGTATGTCAAAAGTTTAGTGGAACGGTAGCCCGTGTGACATTGACGTAGTTTAGTTTAGTTTTAGTTTTGTCATGTTCCGTAGATCATTTTCCAGATTATTTTATCTATATGATGTGGAAAAAGTCAGATTACATTATATATATAGACACATGAATAGTGTTAACATTAATATTACTGAAATGTTTAGTTCTACACATGCAACTACATTAAGAGGTACAATAGAGAGAAGGAGTTGTCCAAAATAAATGATTTTAAGCTAGATTTAAAACTTTATCTGCTACCTGCCAGACACTTTATGTTGTTGGGCAAATGATCAAATATTTTTGTTGCTGAATAATGTACTCCTTTTTGAGCAACTTACAGCTTCAATAACGGATAGGAAAGGTCATTTTTCCCTCTAGCGTTGTACGTATGAATGTCACTGTTCTTCGCGAATTGAGATGGATTATTTGTACGAATTTCATTAGAGAATGTATGTACTCTGATGGTGCAGTAACAATACCTAACTGCTTGAAAAGGTGCTTACATGACGTCCTATAGTGAACACCACTAATTATTCTCACTGCTCTCTTTTGTGCAATCAATACTTTATGTCTAAATGGTGAGTTACCCAAGAAAACTCTTCCATAAGACATTATTGAGTGGAAATATGCAAAGTACGTTTTATTACGAAAGGGAGTATTGGTCAGATTAAGACTTTATATGTGTGGATTATTGTGGAGGGATGCAGTCCTTCTGAAAAGCCTCTATATGGCTTCGTTGACCTTATTTGGGATTTTTTGTATGCCTTAGCAATTTCTTTGTCTATGCATTTGTGCTTTTGAATCTGGGGACAAGGATGAACAGCAAAGTGTTTCATTAAACAGGCACAGTGGCACTTTAATATTCATACTTTGTTATTTCTCTACTTATATTTTACGTCTCACACATCTATAGGTATGTTAGGTATACATGAACTGCCGCGCGGGATTAGCCGAGCGGTCTCAGGCGCTGCAGTCATGGACTGTGCGGCTGATCCCGGCGGAGGTTCGAGTCCTCCCTCGGGCATGGGTGTGTGTATTTGTCCGTCGGATAGGTTCAGTAGTGTGTAAGCTTAGAGGCTGATGACCTTAGCAGTTAAGTCCCATACGATTTCACACACATTTGAACATTTTTTTTTATACATGAACTCCTACAAACATGTTTATTATGTATCCATGCTATATTCGTGTGTTACGTTTTGTGATCCTTATCTCAACAGCTAGAGAAAGAGTATAGGTATCAGTTCGTGATACTGCCATATACTTTGGTTCACAGGTAGGGGTTCCCTGAGTGGTAATGGCAGTTTGGACAACTTTTGTTAGAGTTTAAGTAGAGCTCTGCTGCGTCAAAGAGACATTAGTGGAAACTAGTCAGCAGCCATTTTACAGGCTGTTATAGGTAGCTAGGACGTACTTTCTTTGCCACCTGTGCACCTCGGTCCTGAAATGTGTGTGCAGCACTGTACTTTGGGACTTCGGTAAGTGAGGGTGCCTCCTCAGGTCATTTCTAGTAAGGTAAGTTACAAATTTGTAAGACTTGGTTAAGTTTGAGAAGCTAACATATTTCCGTCAGACGTAGCCACGGTGAATCACACCTTAGAATTTAGTTCAGTTAGGGAGTGCTATCCTGCTTATTAATATTTAATTAACTCGATTCTTTGCCTTATCGCAGCTTAGCGATGGGAGATTGCTTTGACCAGCATATCTCTCATTTCAGTTAGTTTGAGAGTCTTATGTGTGAACCTGTTGTGTGTTTTCCGTATGTTCGTGATAGAAATCTGTTTACGTGTTTGAGTTTGGTTTCATTTCGTGAGTTTCACATTTTCTGTGACGGCGATAGCAACCAAGTGCTTCTCGTGTGATATACTGAACCTTCATCTTCTCTTACTCTGACTTCTTATAATAACCTTCTGTGTAGGTGTAATTTTATTTTATTCGAATATCTTTCGTGGATTAGGTGTTCCACATTGTGTTTGTATTTGAATTAGACCACGTATGTTCACACCACGTGGTTAGCCTTAAGTCCAACATAATCATATATTTAAGTTCGTTGTTCGACCTGAATTTCAAATCCTGTGCCACTTTGTATTTGTTCTAAATGTTTACGTATTTCCTGTACTTCAGAATTTCTATGCGAGCTACTAACCACGCGGTTGACCTGTAAAGCTCGTCACACTCTGGCCCACCCTGCGTAAGTATGGTGTACGGAACGATCGGCATGGTTTCTCTTTTTACTGCGTGTGAACTGTTGATACGAATGCACGTGTGCATGTAATCTGACAAATCCTTCTCATTTTACTTGTGCTATACTGTTTCCATGTGTTGAATTACGGCTTATGAAGTGGTTATTGTTATACAACGAACATCAAGATTTCCCTCGCGATTACGATTTTTAATATATACTTTTCTGTTATTTAAGCCTTAAATAAATGTTCAATGGTTTCTTAATTGTGTCTCTAACGTATTTAGTGCTACCGATCCAATTTTTCAGTCTGGTTCCGTTACAACCATATGATTATCAGTGACTTTTTTAATTTTAATATTTTATATGTTGTGTTAATATGAGCATTTTTATTTTGAATTTAATCAAATGACAGTCAGAGAGATAACTTTCCAGAGCTTCAGCTTAATTCATTTCATAATTCAGCAACCTAAAGACTTCATTGATTGAGACTTACTCTGTACGAACGAGCATTAGTCTAGCTTTCACTCTGACCACTGGGTAAGATGTCTTACTAGAAAATCTATGGGGATCATTCACTACTGTTGGACAAGTTAGTAGTTTTGTCTATTGCGGAATTTTTATTGTATCTTTAACAGGTGCAATTTCCTTGTTGGTTTACTGCCAACGGTTAGTCCAAAGTATTATAGTTTGTCACATTACTTTATATAATGATTTTAATGATGATGTACAAGTCAAGGAAAGGCTATAGCGTCAGCGTATTGCACGATGGAGTATAACATATGCGGAACATGTTTCAGTGCAGAGGCGACTATGTGACGTCAGTGGAAAGTCAGAACATGGCCCGATAACAGTACGAATAAGGTACGTAAAACTACACTAGCGTAACTATATAACTTCGCAACTCCCATGGAATTGGGTCATGAAAGGCACTCTGCTGAAGTGCACGTATATATTCAGCTAGTATACGACCTAGGAGTGCATGCAACATGGGCTTGCAATAGGTGACGCAGAACCTGTAATATGTTTTTTGGATTACAAAGTTACAATATTTACAGTCAGAGTGTTTATCATTCATTGTGAAAGACAGGATCGTGAATTTGGCTCCAGTATACTGATGAATAACAATTTTTGTCGAATGGAGTTTCCAGTCTTTCTACGGGTTATTTCTTCTAGCTTCATTTTGCTTTTACTTATAATATCAAGTTTTTAACAACGAATGGTGTAACAGGTAACGGCATCGTAGTGAAGGAACATACAACGTAGTATGCAATATGTACCCAATTTTCCATCGCACACTTAGAGGACTTCGGCTAGGTGTGAATTTCTAACATTTTTGGTAAGAATTCAAACGACCGTTTCAATAAGATAACAAGAACGACAACACCACACCTATAGCATATGATGCTAAGTACAACTCTTGCCACATTGCGTCGACGTCTCGATGCGAAGACAGCTATTTTGATACGAAGAAACTATCTGCATAGAGGTTTTGCTTCAAAATCTGCCACTGTCGTTATATGCGGCACCAAAGTTTCTTCTAACTCCACTGGGGTTTCGCAAATGAGAAACTGAATGAGGTCGCAGAAGAAACAATGCAGCAGAAGGAAATACTAGGAATGTTTAGGAAATCCAATTGGTTTCCTGTGACCGTCAACAAATTTTCCACAAAGTAACCCGAGTGTTCACTCACAACAGTGAACGGTTCGTTTCCGGACATGAGACAGTTGGTTATAAATAGATGACATCAAAATGTGTAATGGTAATTTAGAAACACCTTATATGTTAGCTTCCATGACCATTTACAACAAATAAACTCCTGATCTGTTAGACAGTGTCTTAACTGAAATCTTCTCAATCTCAGAGTTTCGATCTGCGTGTGGGAATTCAGCCTCAGAGTTTCAATCTGTCAGTGTGAATCGCTCTTAACTATCATTTTTCCTTAATTACACGAGTGAGTACTGGAATAGTATCAACAACTGAGTGGAATGGCACAGTGTTAAATCACCGAGCTTAGATTCCTACGGAGCATGGTTCAAATCCATGAGCGACAGTCAACATTCGGGTTATACGTAGTTCCTCTGAATCGATATGCTATGATGGATTCCTCGAAATGAACGCGATGGACTTGCGTCTCTACTCTTGCTCAATCGGAGCTTGTGCTCAAATCATCTTCCTTGCCTGTATGTTGTGGAGCTGTTCTTCTCTGAATTGTAACCAAACCGACAGCAATTGCTATTCTGACGGAATACACGACTACGTCTTAAACTGATGAAGGAAAAGCAGGAATGATATATGAAGAATAAATTAAGAACTAACGAAATGTGAAGCGTGATGGATACAAGAAAATCTGTGGCATTGGATACAAAATGAGAATTCGTTGGATGTATAGAGAAAGAAGAATCAAGCATCAATATCTGAATAACCAGACATACAGTACCGCAGAAATATCTAAGAGATGTGCGTTTCCACGTTTCCTCTTACTGATGCTTGTGTCTTTTGTGCAGTCTGTTGTTGCTATACTTTTACCTTTACAATCTCCATGGTGGTTAGTAGATACTTTCTGTGAACTGGGAAGGAATTTAGTTATAAAAGACAGACATGGGGACACAGAAGCTACCCACAGTCGTGGTTAGGCAAAAGTATAAGACCTTAAGACGATGCAGACACAAGTGGATATTTTGAGTGCGTTATAATATAGTATACGATGTAATGCTGATTTAAATTTCAAAAGCTTAAAGGAATAGAGGATGCTAAAGTACTTCACTTTTCTGATGAGTGCAGGACCCCTGCAGCTCGAAAGTTAGGATGAATTTGGTGAAGAAGAGATGCTCTTTGTGAAAAACATTTTTACGTGAATGAACGTTAAGGTGATGTGGTACCACATCAAAGAATAAGTATACTTTTCTCTACTTTCGCTCAACTGGATGAATGATGTCGTATCCTACCCTCAACCTTTCATAACATTCCTTGGCTTTTTCCCTGGCGTTAACAAACCTGTTCCGTTAGCCACAGTCACACCAGCATCTTACTGCACGACTTGCTCATCTGTAACTTCTAACTGAATATTTCTTCTTATCGGAAGTTCGCAGTAAATGTCTAAAAAGATAAGATCTGAAATCACATGAATTCTTTCTTGAGGAGGAAGTAATAATCACAATATACTGTATATCTGTAACAGGAAAGCATGCTGGTATTATTTCGTCTTAGTTTTTGGGCAGGAGCTTGCAGGTTCATTTCTGCATTACTATTAATAGGCGAGTACGACCTTGATGGTATTTATCGAATGTACACTGACTTTCAGGCAAATTCATTGAAATTCAACCTATGAAAGCCTCTGTAAAAGCTTCATGTCCATAGTAAGAGATCTTGTTTCATTGCAGTTCTAGAAACTAAGCAGTTCTCAAAACGTTTATACTTGTTAGGGAGGTGAAAACTGAAAACTACACTCCTGGAAATGGAAGAAAGAACACATTGACACCGGTGTGTCAGACCCACCATACTTGCTCGAGACACTGCGAGAGGGCTGTACAAGCAATGATCACACGCACGGCACAGCGGACACACCAGGAACCGCGGTGTTGGCCGTCGAATGGCGCTAGCTGCGCAGCATTTGTGCACCGCCGCCGTCTGTGTCAGCCAGTTTGCCGTGGCATACGGAGCTCCATCGCAGTCTTTAACACTGGTAGTATGCCGCGAAGCGTGGACGTGAACCGTATGTGCAGTTGACGGACTTTGAGCGAGGGCGTATAGTGGGCATGCGGGAGGCCGGGTGGACGTACCGCCGAATTGCTCAACACGTGGGGCGTGAGGTCTCCACAGTACATCGATGTTGTCGCCAGTGGTCGGCGGAAGGTGCACGTGCCCGTCGACCTGGGACCGGACCGCAGCGACGCACGGATGCACGCCAAGACCGTAGGATCGTACGCAGTGCCGTAGGGGACCGCACCGCCACTTCCCAGCAAATTAAGGACACTGTTGTTCCTGGGGTATCGGCGAGGACCATTCGCAACCGTCTCCATGAAGCTGGGCTACGGTCCCGCACACCGTTAGGCCGTCTTCCGCTCACGCCCCAACATTGTGCAGCCCGCCTCCAGTGGTGTCGCGACAGGCGTGAATGGAGGGACGAATGGAGACGTGTCGTCTTCAGCGATGAGAGTCGCTTCTGCCTTGGTGCCAATGATGGTCGTATGCGTGTTTGGCGCCGTGCAGGTGAGCGCCACAATCAGGACTGCATACGACCGAGGCACACAGGGCCAACACCCGGCATCATGGTGTGGGGAGCTATCTCCTACACTGGCCGTACACCACTGGTGATCGTCGAGGGGACACTGAATAGTGCACGGTACATCCAAACCGTCATCGAACCCATCGTTCTACCATTCCTAGACCGGCAAGGGAACTTGCTGTTCCAACAGGACAATGCACGTCCGCATGTATCCCGTGCCACCCAACGTGCTCTAGAAGGTGTAAGTCAACTACCCTGGCCAGCAAGATCTCCGGATCCGTCCCCCATTGAGCATGTTTGGGACTGGATGAAGCGTCGTCTCACGCGGTCTGCACGTCCAGCACGAACGCTGGTCCAACTGAGGCGCCAGGTGGAAATGGCATGGCAAGCCGTTCCACAGGACTACATCCAGCATCCTTACGATCGCCTCCATGGGAGAATAGCAGCCTGCATTGCTGCGAAAGGTGGATATACACTGTACTAGTGCCGACATTGTGCATGCTCTGTTGCCTGTGTCTATGTGCCTGTGGTTCTGTCAGTGTGATCATGTGATGTATCTGACCCCAGGAATGTGTCAATAAAGTTTCCTCTTCCTGGGACAATGAATTCACGGTGTTCTTATTTCAATTTCCAGGAGTGTATTTTTTAAAAGTAGTCGTCAGGAAAAACGTTACTCAAATAAGGGTTGTTTCTGGAAAGTATTGAGATTCCTTGCATCAAAATCAATTCACGTTAGAGGGAAATTAAAAATTAATATCTCTTTGTACTACACAGAGCATCAGACACTTTTCTGTGAGTGAACTGCAACCCAACGACACCAGCAGTGTAGCAGTGACCCTCCAGAGCTTTGTTGTATGGTCAGCTTCTGGGGCTGTGCACGGCCACTGGGTGGCCCGCCGCTCACCAGCTGGTAGGCGCCGATCAGGATGGATCCCGTCTGCAGGGAGCAGCCGCAGCAGCAGTGGTTCAGCTGAGGCAGCATCGTGTCCCGTCTGAAACATAAAACGCCCCAGCTGATCAACTCTGCTTTTCTCTTATCATCTCTTGCAATAGAATGAAGAACATATACTCAGTAATAATTTGATTAGAATGTGAAACAATATTTCTTGGCACTGTTTCCCATTCAATTCGGATTTGACCACTGGTCGTCCCAGAAAGTAGACCCGACGGTATAAAAGGAGGTGGCAACTACTGTGTTTTCAGTAGAGAAGGAGTAACAAAAAACTGGATCTATCAGGAGAATTCAGTGGCTTCAGTAGTGAGCTAGTCACTGAATATCACCTGAGCAAGAAATCCATTAGGGACATTTCAAATTCCTAAAGCTGAGTGTGAAATAGAAACATGAAGTAACAGCTACAACTGAAGCAAGACGGATGAGACCTTATTAGACGGACAGAAACAGTCGAGCAAATGCGGTGGGTGATTGTAAAAAATCGCGTGACATCGTTGGAAAGATTCACTCGTGGATTCCAAAGTGTTCTAGCAGTCCACATAGCAGAATTGCTGTGCATAGAGAGTTATAATTAGCATGGGATATAATGGTGGAGCAGCTCCTCGCAAGCACACACTTCTGTAGTCAGTGCCAAGCAATGTTTGAGATGGTGTATAGAGAGATACACCACTGGACGGTGGATGACTGGAAACAACTGATTTAATGTGATGAATCACGCAACATCCTCTGATCATCCCGTGAAAGGGTTCGTGTTTTGTGAATGTTGGAGAACGTTACTTGCCATAGCACCACACCTCATATGGTTCTGTTTTCTTCTGTTCGGTTTTCTCATAGTCCATGTCTGATTGCCTTACAAAGCTGTGATCCAAAGGTACATTATCCTAATTTCTTCCTCAAATTAAGACCAATGTTTGAAAGTAATAGACCTCTCTTGGCCCAGAAAGTACTTTATGCCACTGCTAGTGAGATTTTTATATCCTCCTTTATCTGCCCATCTTGGGTTACTTTGCTGCCCAGGTAGCGGGATTCTTTAACTTTATCTAATTCATGAACACCAATCATGATGTTAAGTTTCTCGCTGTTCCCATTTCTGCTACTTCTCATTACTTGCGCTTTTCTTCGATTTACTCTCAATCCATATTATGTACGCATCAAACTTTTCATTCCATTCAGCAGGTAGTACAATTGTTCTTCATTTTCACTAAGGATAGCAATAGCACCAACGAATCTTAAAACTGATACACTTTCACCTAGAATTTTAATGCACCTCTTGAAACTTTCTTTTACTTCCCTCACTGTTTCTTCAGCAGAGGTGAAACACTACATCCCTGTCTTACATTCTTTGTAATCCGTCCATATCCTTCTTGGTGTTCCATTCTTACTGTTCCCTCTCGGTTTTTGTACATAATGAGTATTTCCTGGTTCAAATGGCTCTGAGCACTATGGGACTTATTTTCTGAGGTCATCAGTCCCCTAGAACTTAGAACTACTTAAACCTAACTAACCTAAGGACATCAAACACATCCATGCCCGAGGCAGGATTCGAACCTGCGACCGTAGCGGCCGCGCGGTTCCAGACTGTAGCACCTACAACCGCTCGGCCACCCCGGCCGGCTGTATTTCCTGTCATTCCCTATAGATTACCCCTATTTTCCTCAGGATATCGAACATCTTGCACTATTTTGCATTGCCTAACGCTTTTCCCAGGTGGACAAATCCTATAGACGTGTCTTAATTTTTCTTCCATCTTGCTTTCATTTTCAACCGCAACGTCAGAACGGCCTCTCTTGTTCTTTTACCTTTCTTAAACCCAATCGGACCGCCATTTAACAGATCTTCAGTTTTGCTTTCCATTCTCCTGTATATTATTCTAGTCAGCAACTTGGATGCATCATTGTTAACCTGAATGTGCGGTTATTCTCTTCTCGCACTTGTCGGCTCTTTACATCTTCGAAATTTTGTGGATGATGTTTTTCTGAAAGCCCAGTGTCATATTCCCAATCTCATACATTCTACACAGCAGCGTGAATAATCGTTTTGTTGAAATTTCCCTCAATGATTTTAGAGATTCCGATGGAGTCCCTGTTGGTCCTTCATGGACAAGGGAAATCAACTGGTTGAGTAATTGTCAGTATCAATGAAATTCTCCAACCGCCGTGTAAATAAGATACTATACTATTTTATTTTTACGACAACCAGTTTAGGCATTCCACTATGCCATCGTCAGGCACCACATGCATCTCTCAAAATAAAAGATAATGCCATACAGTGTCATATATCCCCGGATTTCGTGAATTCAGACCGTTTTCACAAGTGCTTCACTAGTTGATTGGTTGTCGTCAAAATAACATCTTAATTACATGGCTTTCGGAGAATTTCACTGATACTGACCGTTAATTCCAATGGAGTGTTACATCATCAGACAAGTCTTTCCTCCTCTCAGAGGCCATCATTGTACCCTTTCGACCTATCCGCTCTCTCCTCTGCAGTTCAACACTGTAATTCAGACTGCACTCTAAATGATAACTTCCTTGCTTTTATTTTATTTATTTATTTATTTTACTTTTCTGTATGCTGAGTCAGTCCTTCTGACAATCGTTTCTTTTTCGATTTCTTCACGTTATTCATGCCCTAAGTGACGTGTATTTCTATATTTCAGAATTTTTGTTCTTCCTTCTTTCATCGATCAATCGTAATATTTATTCTATTTCTGATGGTTTCTTCGCAGTTATCTTCTTTGTATCTATGTTTTGTTTCCCAAATTCTGTAATATCCCTTTTTAGAGATGTCCATTCCTCTTCAGCTGTACTGATTACTGAACCATTCTTTACTGCTGTATCAACAGCCTTAGAGAACTTCAAGGGTAACTCGTCATTCCTTAGCATTTCCGCATCCCACTTCTTTGCCTACTCTTTATCAGTACTACATTATCATCTCAATCTATTTCTGCTCCTCTGTACACCTTAAAATCCAGTATCAGATTTCTGAGTCTCTGTCTGACCATTATGTAATCTAATAGAAATCTTCCCGTATCACCCAGCTTTTCCCAAGTATACCACCCCCTCTTGTGATTTTTGTACAGAGTATTCCCTATTACTAGCCGAAATTTATCACAGAGCTCAATTATTCTCCTCTCCCATTCCTTGTCCCAATTCCATATTCTCCTGTAACCTTTTCTTCTGCTGCCTCCCCTATACTGCTTTTCAGCCCCCATGACTCTTAGATTTTCATCTCCCTCTACAATCTGGATTACGGTTTCAGTGTCCTCATATAGTTTATCTTCTCCTTCCGGAGTCGTCGGCATGTATACCCGAACTTTTGTTGTCAGTGTTGGTTTGCTATCGATTCTGATATTGTTCACTGTAATTAAGTCTCTGTCTACAGTACTATTCATAACGAATGCTATTCCTGTAGTGCCAGCAGTGAAGTATGGAGAACGTGATGTTACAGTATGTGTCAATTTTTCGTGGTCTACCGCTTGCTCCCATTATTTCGTTTCAGAAAACGTTAAATGCCCAAGGATATGAACACATTTTATAGCATAGTGTACAGTGGACGGTAGAGGAAACGCTCGGAGACGACGATTATGCCAGCATTACAATGTAGCCTGTCATTAAGCAGCATATGTGAGACAATGATCTGTGCAAAATTACATTTGTAAAATAGACTGGGCTTCCCTGAGTCCCAACCCGAACTCAGTGGAACACATTCACTCCAGACAGAGCGTCTTACATCACTGCCTTCTCCGATTTAGGCTCTTGAGAAGGATGAGCTGCCATTCCTCCACGGACATCCGAACCCCTCAGTGAAAGGATTCCCAGAAAATTCAATCTCCCATAAAGGCGAACGGTGGATACACCGCATGGCAATAGATCTCCAGACACTTTTGGTCAGATTATTGAATCCGTTGTTTATATTCGCCTTAGTAGTGACACAGAGAGAAACTGAGCATGTTAGTGTCAACAATAATTTTCTTGCAGTCAAATGCCACATAATTTCTTGAATAGCTAAACCTATTTTGATTGTTAAGTGTATAAACTTGCAACCCCTCTTACGAACGAGTATCGTTTATAAACTGCCATACAATACGACACAGATCCATTATTCTGAGTAATATTTGTTAACTGATTCTCTGTTTGGCTTTCTGTTTTCTGAAACGTTGCCAGTATTTCCGACTGCATGAACAATATCTTTATAGATTGGGCTACCTTGAGGTGTGTCACAGAGTAGAAATAAATTGCGTTCGGAGAATTCAAAGAAAAGGATGCTACAATGTGTGGTAGTGAGTCCAGTGGTGTTCTTAATCTATGTAAATGCTTTCAAATAATTAAAGAATTATTCAAAAACTACAATGTAATAATGTAAGCACGATAATGAAATGCGTAGACATAACCATGCCAAATGTACCCCAGGTTTAACACTGTTCTCATACAAAGGATCATAAGAACAACCATGAGCTGACTGTAAACATCTGTTCAAAACACTGCAACTGTAACTGTACAATGAAGGTATATTCATCAATAAGTTGCGCTCATAACAAATAAGGCTGATACGCGCAAAGAGCTTTATCCATGACCATGGAATGAGAGCTAGACTGAACTTATATTTATTAGAAAATAACAAACATAGAATTCTAAACAATATTTTTTGCCACGGAATAAAAGTGTACAATAAACTGCCCAAGGAGATTATAAAGATTACTAACAGGAACTTATTTAAAAAGAAAGTTAGGAAGTACTCGTTAAGCAATGCATTTTGTACAGTGAAGGATTGCTTAGAAAACACATTGCAAGCGGTTCGGTAAAAAATGAAACACAAGTAAATATTAATTATAACAACAGTAAAATATGTATAATTTCACGTAACGCTTTTCAAATTTTTTTTTTTTCTTTTTTTTTTTTTTTTTTTTTTTTTTGAAAGACTTACTCCCAAACCTATGCAACCAGTGATATTAAGCCGGCCGTCATGGCCGTGCGGTTCTAGGCGCTACAGTCTGGAACTGCGAGACCGCTACGGTCGCAGGTTCGAATCCTGCCTCGGGCATGGATGTGTGTGATGTCCTTAGGTTAGTTAGGTTTAAGTAGTTCTAAGTTCTAGGGGACTGATGACCTCAGCAGTTAAGTCCCATAGTGCTCAGAGCCTGTAATACTAACATCTTACCATATTCCTGAGCACGACATCTTGCTCAATGTGGAGATGTGCTCACTCAATTTTTCAGACTAGCAATTGGGAAGT
Organism: Schistocerca cancellata; assembly: GCF_023864275.1. Taxonomy (NCBI): domain Eukaryota; kingdom Metazoa; phylum Arthropoda; class Insecta; order Orthoptera; family Acrididae; genus Schistocerca; species Schistocerca cancellata. Next base: position 312,948,355 of record NC_064626.1, read on the forward strand.
TTCGATACACAAAATGGAAGGTAAACAGCATTGCTAAAGTTTTCTCCGAGTACGAAAATCATTGGACACAATGGAGGTGTGAATTTGTTTTTTTTTTCTTTCTCCTTAGCCTATTTTCGCCCTTTAGAGATACAATCAAAAAGCGTGTCGGACACGTAAACATATCACTAGTTCAGTAAATCAGTGAGAGAGGGCAAGTATGTTGATTACTTACGTAAAACTGTAAGCTGGGAACATGAAATTAAAGTATTTTAAGAATTCTTAGGATTAGGAATTCCTGGTAACACGTTCCCTTTTTAGCAGAAGCAGCAACTACATCATTTCTTCTCGGGAGGATCCTGGTAATTAACGACAATGTACGCGCAAATATCCACAGTGGAATGCCAGCCATGGTGGTAAGAGTCAAACGAGTCATCCCCGATGACCAACAAGTAGAAAGACGGAGGCTAAAATACTTGACAGTGTTAAAGCAATTCATCTTGAAGCAGAAATATTCAGTAGCGGTAAAAAACCGCTTGTAACGTTCTGCATTACGGTGTAGTGGCAGGAGCTGTGCAGAGGCAGAGGAGCGTAGTAGCTGGCGTGGCTGTCTCGCGTGCTGCGGGTTGCCAGTTTAAATCCAGCCACTAGCAATTTTATTGACAGAATTGGTAATGAGCTAATATGTCTCTTTGTTTACACGCTAGCTCTCGCAGTAAGTGACTGGAAACCGCGAGAATAAAACATGGTACTTCGTTATCAGTCCTTTTATCAAATAACTGTTAGTGGTCGGGTTTGAAGGGACTACCCGCATACGGCCAATGATCGGCGATAACCTGTACGGCAGACTTCGTGCAGCACAGCTTGACGGTGTATAAAATACGCGACGTGTGCCAGAGGTACGTGTGCGTTTTGGACCATGGAAATTAGCAGTTATTACAAACCTGGGGATGCAGTCAATTTTGTTTACAAACCTGGGGATGCAGTCAATTTTGTTTATGAATTCGAAAGGTATACATTGTATCTTGTCGTTTTGCAGTAACTTTGCTAGGATGAAACAGGCGACATTGTAGTTTAAAACTCGGCAGGACTTTATGGGAGCTGTCATTGGTTTCGCTGCGTGGTGCAGTACGGCTTTAATACCTCACAATAATTGGTATTAATCATATGTACGATGGAAAGCATAGTGACTGTCTTGAATGGTCATGTGATTATCGAAGGAAGTCTTCCAGAAGAAAAGTATGACTTCTATGTGGAACTAAAGGCGATGGTGAAGCCCTCAAAATTAAAGTGAGCATCAAGGTTGAAAGAGTGACTATATGGCATTAAACCGATGGAAGAAACAGTTTTCCCGGGACGAAAAAATGGCAGTGGCCACAGATTTATCGGGTAATGTACAGAGAAAGGAATGATCGTTAGTAACACTAATATTGAACGGAACACCAATACGGACGTAGAATAACTAAACACTAGATGGTAAGACGATTAGCTAGACAGATGAAGTCGAAATCGAAATAAAAACAAGATATGAACACAGTACATACTAGAGAGTATGGAAAAGGAGATTTTCTACTCAAAGGTGTAAAAAACGACTGAGTTAGAAGCAATATAGAAAAGTAGTATCACACTGTGTGTAACATGTGAAGGACTTTAACATACTACGGGAACAGGATGCGGAGAGAACTCAAAATATAAATGGAAGAAAACGACTCAATAACGGGTGTAGAGAACACCGTCATTAAGAGGTGCAATACGGTCCCAAGATATTTAGAGAAGATTACGTTGAAACGTCAACAAAAAGAACAAAAGAAGAAGAGAACTGACGGCGGCGAACGCATTTTTCAGGGGAAAAGCACAATTTGACGAAATAATTCTTATTGGAACCGGGGATCATCTGCTCGATTGATAAGAAAGGTGACAAAATGGTCAGCACTAAATTCTATGGACCTGTTGAAATATATTATAAACTTGATAGAGAGGTGCAAAATAATATAGTTTCGCCAGAAGCGAGAACAAAATTGCTGGTACCCTCGGCATAAGAACGCGTTTGAGCAAGGAGATGATTTGTGGCTAGTGTTTTTCCTAGTCACATCAGAGGAAATATTTACGAAGTCGAACGGACTTCAATTCCTAAAAACCAATGTAATTAACGTGCATTATTCACTGGCCTCACCATCTAGATTCAGGGAAGAACTGATAGGATTAAGCGAAAGCATGGGGGTTGTAGCACACTTGACTGCCACTTTCGTATAGGACACAAAGCAGACTTTATGAGCCTTAACAGAGATCGCGCACCTACTTGTACAACAAGGAGACAATCCTTCGATCGTATCACAGAAGTGATGTACCTTGGGGCATTTACCAGTGAGACTGGACACAGATCAACAAGAGAATCCAAGAATTTCTTTTAGTACAATCGTAATCTTCTTAAATCAACCAGTCTGCCTGCCTTCCATATGTTGAGTGATGTACAGCTTTGAGGCGGGAAGTGCATGGAAAGAAGACTTTCATAATATCCTTGTTTCTTACAGGAACGAGACAGAAAAATCGTTAGCTAAGACACAAAGAAATGACTGGCATTAGCTACTACTAGCCATTGATTTAAATCAATGGGGAGATCCTTAGCTTATTCCAGCGTACTTCATGTGGAAATATTTCTCGGGCGAACAGCCGGATGTCAGTGTCCAACTGACGTTGGGGACACGTGGGGGAACAGGAGAAGTACCGCCAGCAAGCTTTCTTTGGAGAACCTAGGAAGTAACACTCGGTCTCAGGCGCTGCAGTCATAAACTGTGCGGCTGGTCCCGGCGGAGGTTCGAATCCTCCCTCGGGCATGGGTGTGTGTGTTTGTCCGTAGGATACTTTAGGTTAAATAGTGTGTAAGCTTAGGAACTGATGACCTTAGCAGTTAAGTCCCATAAGATTTTACAAACGTTTGAACGTTTAGTTTTTTGAAGGAACACTGCGCCGGTGGGAGAAAGGGGGGTAGGGATGTTGGGCGCTGATGGCCGATAGGGCGGCCAATCGGGAGGGAGAGGGGGAGGAGATAAAAACCTGGCGCCAGCTCCCCATCTGTCAGTTAATCAGTACACCTGATGAAGTCAACGTGGTCGTTTGCCGAAATATTGTGCCCGTCAGAGACTGGCGTCTGAAGTTCACCCGTGGGCTATTTCGAACTGAAATTGGTGCCGAAGCCGGATTTGAGAACGTAGGTCTCCCGCTAAGAGGACAGATGTGCTGATCACTGCGCCATCCGGACCCAGTGGTCATCGCAACTGCATGAACCACACTAGCACGCCTCTTGTCAGTCTCAAATTCTCAACATATCCACACACTACCGATGTAGTGCCCTTTCCCGGTATCCTCATTACACGTGGGATAACGCTGACTCCTTTAAGAGCTCAAGCGTAATTTGCATCTGCACTGAAGGGGTCGATTCGTCGTCCTTACCTTAAACATATATGTTGCGTCTATTATTTCGAATATCTTTAGTGCTATGTAAGACACATGCACTGGAGAATAGTGGATCAGGTACTGTTTAGAACTGGTTGAAATGCAGGGGTATATGTGCAGATATTTTATTGGTAACTCAGGACAGTGTACTAAACAACGTGTCACCAGTATTTACGTCTTTTGAAGACTCAGAAGTGTAGCTATTAGGGGCAAGATTTTTTTTATGATTAGTAGCCCCAAGTACATCTGGCAAGAGCATGCCATTAATGCTTACCTGGACGCAAAACAACTATCCTGAACTAACAGATGTAGTCCAGTTAGTAATGCAGTTACGACTGTGGAGAAAACATCAGGTAGTAAATTACGTAACGTCTTTGTTGGAAGAAAAACTAAACATATTAAGGTGGTGATGATGATGTTCCATACTCGTGACAGAGGGTAGGGGACGACCAGGGTTATCCGCAACACCCTACTAGGCTAGGTCCTAGCGGAGGTTGTTTTCCATTGCCTTCCTCCGACCGTAATGGGGATGAATGATGATGATGAAGATGACACAACAACACCCAGTCATCTCGAGCCAGGTGAAAATCACTGACCCGCCAGGAATCGAACCCAAGACCCCGTGTTCGGGAAGCGAGAACGCTACCGCGAGACAACAAGCTGCGGACTATATATAAAAGTATCAGCACTTATACTCGTTACACCCCGTATATAAGTACAGACATGATGGATTTGTCACGAAAAAAGCATATTATGGGCAAAAACTTGTAAAATGTCACTTATTCGTTTCTCCGTTCAAGATGCAGCTAAAAAAAGTGACGGGGAGATGGTCTCATTAAGACGCCCTGCCGCAGATCATCATACCAGATGGATGGCCACAGAGAACGATAAATGAAAAACGATGAACGAGAAGCGTTACTGTTATGTAAATATCCTTATACCCAAGGTCGGTATGGTATGATCGACAGTATCATTTCTCTTAATGTTTTACTTATCAGAAATATCACCACATATCTCGATGAAGAAAATCAAGCCTAAAATTACTACCGAACATCTGTTTTGTATGATTATGGCGAAGGGTACTTCTACTTGATGCTATTTTGAGATAAAATTTGATTTGAGATTACTTTCTATCGACCGCCCGGCTTTTAGAGTATAAACATCCAAAACAGTAAACTTACACAGAGGTTTATTGCCGACACAATTATGTCAAACATTTTAGCAACAAGATATTACACAGCCTGCACATTAGCGTTTCACAGTATGATTTTGGTTTTGAGCTGGTCCTGAACATGTACCATATAGTGAGGCACATACACCAGCATAAATAAGCATCATCCGGACGTGGACGTCACGATTTCCTGCCGACAGTATTTCTACAGAGTAGCCGGTGCCTGCAATAATACCTCGACTGTAACAAGTACAAATTCGCTGTTATTTAGAGGAACAATACGCTAGCAATAAGATCCGAGCATCAGCGACCCACAGCGGTCCCGAATCCATCCGGAAGCCACTGAGTAGTTCACTGTGACACAGGGACAGCAAGCCGAGAGAATATCGACCAGCGCGATTTTCTTTTCCACTGATTTCGTCAGAAGTTGCAGGAAGCCGAAAGGATCAAACCAGCACTTTTAGGAGGGCACATTAAAAATGTAAGCACAGCTCTCCTCTGCTCCTCCTCATGAAATACACTCCTGGAAATGGAAAAAAGAACACATTGACACCGGTGTGTCAGACCCACCATACTTGCTCCGGACAGTGCGAGACGGCTGTACAAGCAATGATCACACGCACGGCACAGCGGACACACCAGGAACCGCGGTGTTGGCCGTCGAATGGCGCTAGCTGCGCAGCATTTGTGCACCGCCGCCGTCAGTGTCAGCCAGTTTGCCGTGGCATACGGAGCTCCATCGCAGTCTTCAACACTGGTAGCATGCCGCGACAGTGTGGACGTGAACCGTATGTGCAGTTGACGGAGTTTGAGCGAGGGCGGATAGTGGGCATGCGGGAGGCCGGGTGGACGTACCGCCGAATTGCTCAACACGTGGGGCGTGAGGTCTCCACAGTACATCGATGTTGTCGCCAGTGGTCGGCGGAAGGTGCACGTGCCCGTCGACATGGGACCGGACCGCAGCGACGCACGGATGCACGCCAAGACCGTAGGATCCTACGCAGTGCCGTAGGGGACCGCACCGCCACTTCCCAGCAAATTAGGGACACTGTTGCTCCTGGGGTATCGGCGAGGACCATTCGCAACCGTCTCCATGAAGCTGGGCTACGGTCCCGCACACCGTTAAGCCATCTTCCGCTCACGCCCCAACATCGTGCAGCCCGCCTCCAGTGGTGTCGCGACAGGCATGAATGGAAGGACGAATGGAGACGTGTCGTCTTCAGCGATGAGAGTCGCTTCTGCCTTGGTGCCAATGATGGTCGTATGCGTGTTTGGCGCCGTGCAGGTGAGCGCCACAATCAGGACTGCATACGACCGAGGCACACAGGGCCAACACCGGGCATCATGGTGTGGGGAGCGATCTCCTACACTGGCCGTACACCACTGGTGATCGTCGAGGGGACACTGAATAGTGCACGGTACATCCAAACCGTCATCGAACCCATCGTTCTACCATTCCTAGACCGGCAAGGGAACTTGCTGTTCCAACAGGACAATGCACGTCCGCATGTATCCCGTGCCACCCAACGTGCTCTAGAAGGTGTAAGTCAACTACCCTGGCCAGCAAGATCTCCGGATCTGTCCCCCATTGAGCATGTTTGGGACTGGATGAAGCGTCGTCTCACGCGGTCTGGACGTCCAGCACGAACGCTGGTCCAACTGAGGCGCCAGGTGGAAATGCCATGGCAAGCCGTTCCACAGGACTACATGCAGCATCTCTACGATCGTCTCCATGGGAGAATAGCAGCCTGCATTGCTGCGAAAGGTGGATATACACTGTACTAGTGCCGACATTGTGCATGCTCTGTTGCCTGTGTCTATGTGCCTGTGGTTCTGTCAGTGTGATCATGTGATGTATCTGACCCCAGGAATGTGTCAATAAAGTTTCCCCTTCCTGGGACAATGAATTCACGGTGTTCTTATTTCAATTTCCAGGAGTGTATAAGATGATCGACAGAACATTTATCACTCTCTACATAGAGTACTGTTAATTCTGTCAATATTTTACTATTAAGGAATAATATGGCAGATTTATTTATTCTGAATTTTAAGCAGAAGCTTAAAGCTACGGAGGAGAAAGGGTAGCGCGCACGCGCATGCGTGCGTGTGTGTGTGTTCCTAAGAGACCAAATTGCTGACGTCATCGGTCCCTAGACTTACACACTACTTAAACCAACTTAAACTAACTTATGTTACGAACAAACAGACACACCCATGCCCAAGGGCGGACTCTAACCTCCCACGGGGGAAGCCGCCCGGACCGCGAAACAGCCCCAACCAACCGCCTACCTCTCGCTTCCCCTTTTATTGCGCCTGGGTGTTAACATTAACTCATTATTCCCGCATACATTGCCCTGGCTTTTCTTTCCTCGATTTAGTCCATGTTTTGTCAGTTTTTAGTTTTGGAATTTACTGGAAACCAATATGTCTTTGGAGTTTCTTCTTGAGCGGAATGTGTTTATGGATATCCTCCAGTGATCTTTCTCCTTTTTACAATTAATCTGCTCTATCTCTCTCTGCTTGTCTTGTTGAGAAACGAACGGAAGAGTTGATTGCTTAACCTTTTAGGACTCACACGTGCATTGTGGCCATAAAAAAATTCACACTCCTATCAATGGTTTATGTACTATTTTCTTCATGTGTATTAAGTTCATGGTTTTATTTTCTTAGAAATTCATTAGTCTATTTGTTTTTTCATTATGCCTAGAACTCTTTCGTCGAAACATGTCTTTCTCATATTTATAATTTCTTGATCAGACTTTTTCTTTTAATAGCAAGGTATTCTGCAGCGTGTAGGACTTGTTATCGTATTAACGTGCAATAATGTCGTATTTAGCATTAACTGTATAGCTTTTTTCTTGTTGTTTCGGTTAGCTAACATGCTGTTCCCATTTTTCTGATTCGTGGCAGGCAACACCTCACCGCGGTCATAGTAATTCTCCTGGTAGCTGTTTTCCGAACACTTTGTTCCTCTCTCCCACTTTTTAATGCCTATTGATTTTGTAGTGTATCGACCAGTATTTGTAACATACATTTTACTTGCTTCTAGATTCTCTTCAAAGTACTGGATCCTACATAATCACCTGATCTGCTTCTAAAGTGTCTAACTAGACGATGCCGTGCACACCGGCGTTAGTAAGAGAACAAACCAACTACTTCTACTACTAATACGATAAATGCGAAAGTAATTCTGTTATGCTTTCACGACTAAACCGCTAAATCGATTTTGATAAAATTTGGCATGGGGATAGCTTGGCTGCCGAGGATATACTTTAGAAAGTGTGCAGTTTGACATATTTTTTGATTTAAAGAGTATAATGTCAAACTTGCAACAATAATTACTCTTTGAAAAAGTTATTTGCTCTTTGCCTTCTGAACTTTATCATACTTGTGAAAATGCTTTTATTGTTTCAACACGACACAGCGTAATGAATACAATGTTTATATAATACTCTACGTGTGTAATCCATACTTCCCTTTTGCTATTATTCACAGACAGTCACTTTTTAGGCACTGAGCGCCATATTCCCTTAAAATTTCTTTCATGCGTCGAATGTGCGTGAAAAGCACGTGATCACGCAGTTAGCGTTGCTGTTTCACGACCACGGATTAAAAAATGGTTCAAATGGCTCTAAGCACAATGGGAGGTCATCAGTCCCCTAGACTTAGAACTGATTAAACCTAACTAACCTGAGGACGTCACACATCCATGCCCGAGACAGGATTCGAACCTGCGATCGTAGCAGCAGCGCGGGTCTGAACTGAAGCGCCTAGAACCACTCGGTCACAGCGGCCGTCACCACGTATTCCCGGATTCAGTTCCCACCGAGGTCGGAATTGGTTTTTTGTTTCTCTCGCTTTGGATATGTGCTTTGTCTTCATCATCATTTCGTCGTAATGGACGTGTAAGTCACCGGAGTGCTGTCAAATAAGAAGACTTGTAATAAACTCTGGAACTTCTGAATCAAGGCCTCCCGGGCAATACAGTGATATACGCATTTAGTTTCATTTTACTGATAAGCAAACTACGCCGTGGGTAACAGCTAGAATAGAATGTGTACATAATCTTCAACGTGTTTAGTTGATACCAATCCATACTTCCATACTAATAATATAAATGCGAAAGTAATGTCGGTTATTTTTTCACCACTGAACCACAGAACCGATATCAATGAAGTTTGGCATGAGGAAGGTTGATCTCTGATGAAGAAGATAGGTTACTTTGTAAATTGTATAATACAAGATGTTTATTGATTTGAAGAATATTAAGCAAATTAAGGAAAAAGTATTTACCCTTTGAAAAAGGTATTTATTCTTCCACTTTTGAATTTATCATATTGAGAAAATGCTTTTATTGACTGATATGACTCAACGTAATTAATACAATGCTTATTCAATTCTCAACGTGTTTAATCAGTATTTCCATACTAATTCCAGTTTTACTAATTTGCGAAACTAGCTCACTCTGTTATATGTCATGAGTCTATCGCTTTACCGATTTCGATGGTATTTGGTATGGAGACAGCTTTGCCGGCCGGAGTGGCCGAGCGGTTCTAGACGCTACAGTCTGGAACCGCGCGACCGCAATGGTCGCAGGTTCTAATCCTGCCTCGGGCATGGATGTGTGTGATGTCCTTAAGTTAGTTAGGTTTAAGTAGTTCTAAGTTTTGGGGGACTGATGGCCTCAGAAGTTAAGTCTCATAGTGCTCACAGCCATTTGAATTTGAACAGCTTGAACCCTGAGGAAGATCATAGGCTATTTTAGGAAGTTGTACCTTTATGAGTATTGTTAACACTTTACATACGACATACGAGCGTGGCAGACAGTTGACGCTGTTACGATGGTCGGTGACTCTTAGTGTCTGTAGATTATTCCCCGACATTGTATATCCAATGTTATTGTGGGCTTGGTTTCTGATATTAAGTTCCTACACCAGCTGGCATAGCTAGAGAGCTTTGGTGGAGATTCAACAATAAAATCAGACAGTAAGCGGAGAGCCACACTGAAAACTATTACTATACGCCTCGCAAACGTAAGCCTGATTTAGCACATAGATTTAAGACAGCTAAGGTCGCCAAAGTTACTTGAATCCAACAAACGTCAGAGCAATCTCGTGTCCGCCGGAAATTGGATGCAGAACGTCGGGTAGCCTTAAGAGATACAGAGGCTCTAGAACAGTCCCGAGCGAGCCTCATTCCAGACGCTGAGCTCACGCGCCTCCCACTGCTTGCAACACGCTCGAAGACCCACAACGAGGGCGACATTTAAAGGCAGTACGACACACGGAGAGTCGTATCTTTACGTGCAGAACGTGAGCGGCTTTCGGTGAAGCTGCATTTGATTATGATTATGATCTATGAACACACTATGTTAATCATTAATTAATCGTCATAGAGTCACCATAAGGTATTAAAATAGAAGGAAGTAGTGGATGGTATCTATCGCTCCGGTGGCATTATCTCAGATCCAGTAGTGGTGAGCCAGAACCCCTAAAAACTCTACTTCAGAGCGAATGTAAAGAATCGAGACTTTTTTAAAATATAATTATGAAATATAATGCATGCTTTCAGATGCGACATGCAGCAAAGTAAGATTCATTCACTATGTACCTACATCCCGGTACTGCGTACATTTTTATACGTACGTGTCTCTATATACGCAGACATCTCATAGAATTACTAGCTTACACACCACCGCTCATCGTAACAAAACTACTGGTACGCAAGTGATGTAGCGGGTAACAGCTACTTAAATAATATAACAGCAAATGGAAAACACTCTGTGATGATTACACGGCCCATGGTGATTTGGTTTCATATTTCATCAATCACTTGTACTTTCAATCAGAATTGATATGCAACGATTCGTTTATATTCACTTCACATTACACACTCATATCTGTAAGTATTTTTCCTTTTACGTATTGTTATCGAAAATTTTATATAGAACTTACGGAGTAGAGGGAAAATACTACAAATTCACAGCATTACGCGATAGCTAGAAAAATTCAATAGAAAAAATGACTGATTTCCTTTTTCACTCTTCTCTAGTATGAACATATTCTCCGTCTGTGATGATCTCATGGTCGACGGAATGTTAAACCATAATTTTTGCTGCGTTTTTACCACAAAAAAAAAATCCACTGAATCTCCATATCTGAAATGAGTTGTTTATTACATGAAGAACCAGAAGAAGGTACTGGTAGCACGAAACAGGTTGTTTGCATACGCTTTCTTTCGCCCTGTCAATAGCTCATACGTGTTGACCTCATTGGCAACATAGTTGTTTCACCTTGATTGAGAAGGAAACAGATCTTTAGCTTTTTTAAATAGGGAAAGCAATAGCATTGGTAAAATACATGAAGAACACTAGAATGAAGGAAGGATTTGTATTAACTTGTTATGACGAGAGGCAGTAAGTAGTCTCTAGAAATGAAGTCTGAGAGCACAGGCGTTACTAAACTGTTATCGCCAACATAGATGGGTCACTTGTTCTAAAGGGCAAGGTTACGAACTGGCTCCTGACACAAAGCATACAGAAACACAAACGTACACTGGGTGCTGCCACTGCCAGCACAGGCTACTGTGGTCCCCTCCGCTCCTGCCGAAGGCTTCCTCCCTTTGTCCTCTTTCCGCACATCCAACCAAAGCTTACGTTATCGCCTGCTCCTCCCAATAATTTCCTCTATGTGTGAAGCTGAGATTAGCTTCCGCGTAAATAGTTCATAGCTCAATTTAATGCAAAGTATCGGAAATAAAGAGACACTGTCAAAGGCAACAAAAATGGTTCAAATGGCTCTCAGCACTATGGGACTTAACATCTATGGTCATCAGTCCCCTAGAACATAGAACTACTTAAACCTAACCAACCTAAGGACATCACACACATCCATGCCCGAGGCAGGATCGAACCACGCGGTTCCAGACTGAAGCGCCTAGAACCGCACGGCCACACCGGCCAGCACAAAGGCAACATAAAGAGAAACTAGCGAGCCATGCATTTCCGGCAACATTAAGTTAACAAAAATTTCGCATGGTGCGTAGTATCGTTGAGGAGTGAGTGCCTGTAGAAACAAATGTACAGGAATCCTCTATGAACGGGGCACAGAAATGGTGTTTGAAACAGACAATTCTCTCTTTCTGTGTAAAGGGATAGCATACAGAAGATGAAATGTTAAGCCACCATTAACTTGCGAATTACGACCGTTCACAAAAAATTGAGGTAGATTGCCCTCAGCTTGTATCCGTTCACTGTTTTCACAAGGTTGGCGAATGTTAATTTTCAAATCGTGCTTCGTAGCTTCGTTTCACGACAAACATTACAAAGGACGGCCGGCGGGAGTGGCCGAGCGGCTCTAGGCGGTACAGTGTGGAACCGCGCGACCGCTACGGTCGCAGGTTCGAATCCTGCCTCGGGCATGGATGTGTGTGATGTCCTTAGTTAGGTTTACGTAGTTTTACGTTCTAGGGCACTGATGACCTCAGAAGTTAAGTCCGATAGTGCTCAGAGCCATTTGAACAAAGCACGGTCGATTCACAAATGTACAGTGAAAGAGCTCCATGTGTTTATCTCTTTCAGGAGAAAGGCACATCATGTAAAATTTATTAAGTCACTTTTGCGAAGGAGTGTACGAAAATGAGTGTTGCGGAAGAGGAGAGAAGTATAAGCTAAATATAAGATTTCCCACGGCGTTCCCTTTTATTTCGAGGCAGTGTGTAGTGAGGTCTGCTGTGTTGCTGGTTTGACTGCCGGAGCTTCACTGTCCAGATGACTTTATTTACGTTATTCTGGTACTTGACGTAGAGCCACTTAACGCATCACTCTGCCTCCCTCCTCTTGACTACCATTACTGCCGCATTCCCGGCGCGCATGTACGAAACTGTTCATTAAGTAGCCAATCGTTTCTAATATAAATGTGTTAGCAACGATCCATAAAAGATTACAATAAAAAAAGTAATGAATGGATGGAGATTTAATAATGGTCAGATACTGAAAACCTTTTATTATCAAGAATGTAGCCGCCCGGAGTGGCCGTGCGGTTCTAGGCGCTACAGTCTGGAACCGCGAGACCGCTACGGTCGCAGGTTCGAATCCTGCCTCGGGCATGAATGTGTGTGATGTCTTTAGGTTAGTTAGATTTAATTAGTTCTAAGTTCTAGGGGACTAATGACCTCAGAAGAGTCCCATAGTGCTCACAGCCGTTTGAGCTAAGAATGTAAAGTATTAAAATTCTGCTGTGATGATTGGAGATCTTTGTGATTAATATACGTTCAGTTTCTAAAATCATCCCTCTCCCTCATTCTTCTGCTTCTGATAAACGACATCTTATTCATTTGAATTATTAACATTGTAAATTAATAACGTTTCGATATATATTAACTCTTTCTCGCAAGTTAAATTCATCTTGAAACAGATCTTCATTATAGTATACACACACAATGTTTGTTAAATCTGACAGGTTTAGTGCAATGTATACTGACGTGAAAGAAACGAGATCGAAACAAAACTTGAAACAGAATAGAAGTGCGCTACGAAAAGTTGATTGCAACTGATTGGAACAGAGGGGGATTCTTCTTGAAGGTCTCAGCTAAAACTGCAATCGAAAAACTAAGCAAAGTTTTGCTATCTGAAAAAAATGGATCTGAGCACTATGAGACTTAACAGCTGAGGTAATCAGTCGCCTAGAACTTAGAACTACCTAAACATAACTAACCTAAGGACATCACAAACATCCATGCCGGCAGGATTCGAACCTGCGAACGTAGCGGTCGCGCGGTTCCAGACTGAAGCGCCTAGAACCACTCGGCCACTCCGGCCGGCTTTGCTATCTGATGTATATTTTGTGGCCTGATCGGAAGCTTGACCTTGAAGACATGCATCACTTTTATTACTCTTAAACTGATCTTTCTTTATCTTAAGAACATTACTACAACAACGAAGCTAAACCGAAAAAAGTGGCAGTCTACCGCAAGGTGATTCGTTAACTTCAAATGTTGCCTTGTGGCTACTTGACCATTCCGAAACATTATCGACGTTTAAATGTCATAACTTCAATTGCGTTTTGAAATCACACACATTACAAAATAATCATTTCTAAATTATTTAGTTCCGTCTTCGTATGGACTCAGAACGACCATTCAGTACCGGCACATGTAGTACTCCTATTCAAGTCCGTGACGGGTTATTACACACCAGTATGAACTGTTCACGACGGTGTAGTACCTTGGAACAAGGGGCGCAGTATGCTTGCCGAGCGTAGTTTTAACTGAATCGAAGCAATGGCGAAGGCATTGGGCTAGTACTGAGCAGACCATACTAATTTATCATCCTTACTTATCCTCGATTTTTTCTTGATTCGTAGATACAGCACACGCGTCTAATGACTTCGATGCCACTGGAATTTTCTCATCCTTTCTATTATTTATTTAACTAGATCTGATTAGGGCCAACCAGGCTCTCCTTTGTATCGGACCAGGCTTTCACACATACACTGCATATTACATCGTAGTTCAGTGTGATGTAATACACAAATGAACAAAAACAACAGCACAAAATATACAAAAACACAAAAACGGCACGTGAAGCTCCACTGTGTCACTTTGCCTAATTTTTCGCTATCCAGCATAACGAAGCACGTGAGCTTCTACGTCTTGTGATTGGCAGTTTGCAGGTTTAGTACTATATGTACTTACTGGATCTTTCATTTATTGTAGCAATGGGAACATCTCATCGAGATTGAAAATCTGGAATCCGATCATATTAATAAATGTGTCAAAATGTTCCGACAGTGACTGTTTTTAACATCAGTCATTATGTTCCTGAATTATTTCAGCTGTTGATCCTCACGAACACATTACTATAAATAAGCTTAGAAACTTAAGATGCGTTTCAGTTGGCGATAAATCGTGTAAACACAGAATTTTATCTGAATAAAATTATTTTATGTATTACGCCGCGTCTAAACATAACTATACTACCAACGTTTCGATAGTCCTTGCAGAAGTTTTCTTCAGGGCCGGTTAGCAAGCTTTTAATGGCGCTGAATTTACGTGAGTCACTCAAACTTGAGAACAGAGCAATGTGGCGCAGTGGTAAACCCTCACAAGACTGCCGTCCTGCTTGTTTTTCGTCTCTAATGACTTCGTCATCGTCAGGACACTAATCCCTAATCTGCCTTTTATTTTCTAGATCCACTCTCTGTCTCTCTCTCTCTCTCTCTCTCTCTCTCTCTCTCTCTCTCTCTCACACACACACACACACACACACAGCGTGACTTATAAAACAATAAACTGGGAGCCAAGATCGCAGGAATTCTTTTTATTCTATTATTACCGGTTTTGGCGAAACTAAAGCCGCCATCATCGGATCTTAGGACACATACAGGTTACAACACCAAGGCAAACTATGGTTACAACATCGAAGCAAACTATGGTGATATCACTATTGTTTGCCTTGACGTAACCTGCGTGTGTCCTATGATCAGATGATGGCAGCTTTAGTTTTGCCGAAACCGGTAATCATGGAATAAAAAGAATTCCTGCGATCTTGGCAACCAGTTTATTGTTTTACAACCGTCTAGATCGCTCTCACATGAGCACAATGTGCTCCCTATACTGTGACTTAGTTAAATTAATGGGTCAGCAAAATTATTCTGCCGGCCAAACTGACACATGACTTACATTATTCTACGGTATGTTGGACATAACATAATAAAACCAAATTTTTATAACAGTTTATCAACTTCAGGATCACGAAGGCTTTCTTTACTTTGGTATAATTGACACCTTAGTAACAAACAGCCGCAACGTATTGTATTTTGCGATTACCTCAGACTGTACGTTATTCATGAAATATACTCTTTCGATTTCGGTATACACGTTTCATCGTCAGATGTACTTGAGAAATCACACGCATCTATACGGAGGTTATTACTAAAATTTTGGTACTTGAGAGGGCCCCCACGAGAAACGAGTAACTGTAGGACAACGGAACTTTATGGAATCATTTGTAGACACATGGGGAAGAGAAGTGATCAATAAACCATTCAAAGAAAGACGTTTTAATATTCACATGAGAGGGTAACATTTGTTAATAGCGTACCATGTTTACCTTAGAAATTAGAGACGTTGCTCGATGTGACGACTATCTGCATCCACGACAGCCTGGAATAGTACTAGAGATACCATTTCACAATATTACTGTTCGCAGCACTTTTCGAAAGTCGAACCGTGGAATATTCAGCTGACTTTACACAGTTCGTACACTGCGAGAAGATCGCACATTGCGTCCAGCATTCTCAGACATCGCAACATTATCTTCTTCAATAATTTTTGGGGCAACTGACCGTCAGCCTCTCCCAGAAGCAATTTCCAAATCTCCATTTATTTCGAACTTCCGAATTATGTTGTCCAACCCCAGGGCAGGAAGAGAATCTCTCCGCACTGGTTTAATGCATCGATACTCGCCAAGAGCGGCACCACTACAACTTCTGGCGAAGATGATGGGTACGAAATTCGTTGAAACGTTGCGACAAGACGACGCCACCACTCGGCTGATAACCCGAGAAGAATTCATCAGTGGAATACTTCGAGAAAGGCTGAAATCGTATATACTACAACTGTTGTTTTGGAAAAGGAAACAGCTTTCAAAGCTCATCCTGTACAGTCCCATGCTGGCTGCTTGCAAATGCAATGTACACTGACGCTTGTGTTTCACAGTCTTACATCGTCTCTAGAGAGCCTGTATAGGGAGAGAGTGGCCAACCGGACGATACGGCGGCCATTTTTCTGCCAAACTGCGAGCGGGACTTTTGAATGGCCAGTAGTGGACTAAACACTCCCCGAATCAAAAGCACAAGACAATATGGTGCAATCATTCGTTAATTGCCTTTGTTTTTAAGAATAATGTGTTATATTAATTTTCACACAGCCAATTTACAGGTCTGTTTTCAAATTTAACTATGTATATTGCAAGTTGTTATATATGTAGTAAAAAGCAAAAACGACCTACTTCGCATAGATAAGAGTACTTGGTTGGTTTCCACAAGGCTACTGTTTGATTTATGTCAGCCCTGTTGACTGCGACTGCCCACTGCTTTCGTCTTTCTTCATTGCGTGGAAATGCTAACATGCGAAATCCACCTTCGCCTCTATTGGAACAACCAAATGCAGCACAACCTGGCATCGTTTACGAACGTCTGCAGAACGAACTACATATGTCAAAAACAATACTGTACAATTAGTAACGTGTTTACTTCAAACATGTAGGCCTACCGACTTCATCACAAAACGCTTCATTATTTGAACTCGTATTTAAGATCGAACGCTAATTACGTTCTAAAAACGATATACCATTAAATCGTACATGCATGCACAACGCATAACAAGTCTCTCAATAATTCAAATACCTTTATCGTTTCCAAAAGTCCTTTGAACTTGAATTCAACATAAATGCACGTCGAACATAGGAAGCGCGAGAGACGTTTCACGCCATTTTTCTGCCAAAACTAATCAACCAATCACGGGCAACTTCACCTATGGCCACTCTCACCCTATACAGGCTCTCTAACATCGTCATACCAGAAGCGGCGCCTGACGGCAAATCAGGACACTAACACTGCTAACAACGCAAATTCTAGTGCACCGTCTGAACATAATACCAATACAGTTGAGTATCGTCATAGTACGTAGTTTCGCGTTTACACTGGCTGCTGTAGCGAAAGTTTAATTAGAACCAGCCTGTATAGTGGAGTACAGCACATTCGAAACCAAGACAGACGGAGCGGCGTACGAATGTTAAACTCTACCTGCATCATAGGCCATTTTAGTGCACGTACATGGGTCATAAAAATGTAGTGATGGTTCCCGAACCGATACCGAAACTGGTTCTCTTCTTTTCGATTAGAACGGAATATTATTAGGACTGCAGGTCATAAGACACTGTCAGAGACATTTCTAAAGGAAATGTTTTCCCCTTGCCACGTAGTGAGGTATGCTCCTGTACGAGACGATGCCTTCGTCCTGTTGCCATCTTCGGAGAACCTAGCTAACCCCGCTACCACTCGCTTGAGCCCCACCAACGCTGGACACGGCCTTGATGAGGCGACCGCTGCGTGGTAGCGTAACAGCAGCACCGGAAAAGCGGCCGCTTACTCACTTGTCAACAAGTGGCGCGGAGCTGCGAGACGCTGCGTGGTCGGCTCGGCTCGGCGGCTCGTGCTGGACTGCGGGCCGCTGCCAGCAGCTCCCAACTCAGACGGGTCAACCGACTGGGGAGGCACCCGGCGTTCACATGGGCGCAGAAGCAGATCAGCCGGGGCACCGTGAACACGGCGCGAACCGCTGCGTGCGTCGCTTTGCACCTCGATTGTCCTTCGCTTCAGAGGGGTTGAAATGAAAGAAGTAAGAGAGTTCTGCCGGTCACCGTCCTCCCTTCCACTAGATTAGGATCCCACCTAATAGTCTATTGCTCTCTGGACCGTGATGGCGTCTGGTTCTTCTCCTCTTACTGCACAGATTTCGACTGCCAATTCGGATATATTGATTAATGACGAGAACAGGAGGAGACTGCAAACTACTAACAGGTTGTTAGCCCGCCCGGTTAGCCGTGCGGTCTAACGCACGGCTTTCCGGGCGGGAAGGAGCGACGGACCCCGGCACGAATCCGCCCGGCGGATTTGTGTCGAGGTCTGGTGAGCCGGCCAGTCTGTGGATGGTTTTTAGGCGGTTTTCCGTCTGCCTCGGCAAATGCGGGCTGGTTCCCCTTATTCTGCCTCAGCTACACTATGTCGGCGATTGCTGCGCAAACAAGTTATCTACGTACGCGTACGCCTCCATTACTCTACCACACAAACATAGGGGTTACACTCGTGTGGTGTGAGACGTTCCCTGGGGGTTCCACCAGGGGGCCGAACCACACAATAACCCTGGGTTCGGTGTGGGGCGGCGGAGGGGAAAAGTGGACTGCGGTAGTGGTCGTGGGGTTGTGGACCACTGCGCCTGCGGCGGGGCCGAAGCCTCTCCGTCGTTTCTAGGTCCCCGGTTAACATAACATAACAGGTCGTTAACAGACATATTCTCGTTGGCACATGCAAATGATATAAATACTCTGCGCAATAAAATTAAAGGACATCTTTTTCGGAATTCTGTAATAATCTTCCATTGTACAGCATAAAACTGATGTTTGGCTAAAATATGCTTAAATCTTCCCTTGTAATGTTACAAAAGTGTGGCTCTCTACGGTTCCACCTCTGGCTCGTCGGCGCTTCAGACACATATGAAAAACAGGACATACTTGAGAAGCTCATGTGAGCTGTTCGGTTGGTCAGTGATGTCATATACGCACCAAATTTCACCACAATTCTACCCAGTGCTGACACTGTCCACTTGTCTGAATGTGCCCCCAGTACAGACACAAATATACCAGTATTTTAAAAGTAGATCACAAAACATGTAAAAAAACACGGATCGACCCGCCCTGCGAACAGTTTAAGAAAAACGAACTTTCTTTAAAATAATAAGATTTACAAACTCTCCCTTTAAGATACCGTACTATAGTGCATTCATTTTATTAACACCTCCAAAATTTGAGAATGACTGACTAGAAAATCAGCAACAATTACAAATATAGGATAAACTTTTAATATAAGGAATTATGCTCACTAACAAGCTGAGCATTAGCAGAGGAGCATATTATTAATCTCGTACAATGTAATCTTGATCATCAAAAAATTTTCAAATAATGGCACAAGTTAAATGACTCCCAAAATTTCATTACTAAGTAAAGGAATAGTAACAAATACTCTAGTAAACACCCAGAACAGGAGATTGAACAGTATCATGGTGCTATGTGTTTCTCTTGCACATTCAAATTTTCAGTCTTGCCAAAGGCCACTTGCGATTATACCATATGATTGCCTGTGTCAACAATATATAAAAGACAACGTCAATAACTGTTAATAATGCACTCATCTAACCCAATTAAAGGGTTGCACTGTAACAGTACAATCATAATTTAAGAAATTCTTCGCACAGCCTCCTGTAGATGTCTGGCCAGATGGAAAGCAGTTGGCGTAATGTCTTCCAAATGCTAGTCTTCCAGCCATGCTACAGACCAGGCTGAGGACACCTGTGCTTTGACTAGAAAAGCTTCCTGCATTGGTTGCTCAAGACCGACAGCTAATTCTATCTGCTTGGCCCCATGCTGTTTGTCCTGGCCCTGCCCACACGTTGCACCTGGGTAGCATGCCCACCCCTATTCAATAGCGAATCTTGGACTCTGTTCGGTAGAATGGCCCTGGGTGGTGGTAGACTCTTCCCTTCATCCAAGTGGGTGCTGTCAGCAACTGCTTCGCTCCACTGTGTGTTTGCCAACTATTAGAGCTCTTCTAGCCCCTCTAGAGCCCACCTACTTCCTGGCAGTGTACGTTCGCTGAAACGGCGTCTGTGGAAGCAAAGAGCATATCAGGACCTACTGATTCTCGCAGCATGGCTCAGCTCAAGTACGTCCATGGCCGAGGCATACAGTACAATAGCGACTATTTTTAATTAGGTCCACCACCATGACCTGCTTCAAATGTACTTGGTAACTCTGCCCAGTAGAAAGAATCTCGACCAGGAGAGTGACAATGTGAACATCTGCAGATTCCTACAAAATGGAGCCATAATTTCTTAAACAACTTTTTATCAGACTGGGAACGACCCCCAAAATTAGTAAAGAACACAGAATCCCCAATTTATGGGATACCAACATCGATTGTACTGCAATGCTTTTCTCCGATGGCCATGCTCTATGTTTAACTTGGCCCTCCTTCAGTTGTCCTGAATAGCCTCAGATGTAACCTTTTGTGCTAACAAATCATTGATACCAGAGATTGGAGTCGTGAACTGAAGGAATAAGAAAATAATTTTTAGTTATCCTATGAACTTCGTGATTAGCTGTGTTGAAAGCTAAGAACAGCCAGGACAAAGAGCGGTCCCATTTAGTCTGGGTAATCAATATAGCCTTTCGGTTATGGTTAACTCTATTAGTGAAGGACAGCTGGGGGTATTACGTTGTGGTGATGATAGAATTTACTGCCGACAGATGTGGCCGAGCGGTTCTAGGCACTTCAGTCTGGAACCGCGCAACCACTACGGTCGCAGGTTCGAATCTTGCCTCGGGCATGGATGTGTGTGATATCCTTAGGTTAGTTAGGTTTAAGTAGTTCTAAGTTCTAGGGGACTGATGACGTCAGATGTTAAGCGCCATAGTGCTCAGAGCCATTTGACGCTTTGTCGGAAATAAAGTTTACTGAATACACTTTATAGAAACTGCAATGGGTTTTACCAGAAGGGGAGGTAAAGGCAGGCACAAGAGGTCTGGTGTGGAAGGGAAACCCAAGGGTAACGTAACAGTAACACCTTTCACAGTTAAAATCTTTTAATGAGAAATTTATTTAATAGTTTGCAAGCTTAATTTGAGATAGCAACCTTAACTAATTGCATGTAATTATGCTGCTGAAATCTTAAGAAGGAAAAAAAAAATTTCAGATCTCGCTCAG
Source organism: Schistocerca cancellata (assembly GCF_023864275.1). Lineage (NCBI taxonomy): Eukaryota > Metazoa > Arthropoda > Insecta > Orthoptera > Acrididae > Schistocerca > Schistocerca cancellata. The sequence continues at coordinate 312,969,499 of NC_064626.1, forward strand.
TTTCAACAATCTCGAATATATGTAAAATAACAATCTCTTATTATAGAACAAGGTAAAAGTAATGATACCCTTAAAGAAGATAAAATTTTCTTAAACATCCTATATCATGAATAGCTTTAAAAAATCCGAAGAAAATGTTCAGAATAATTGTATTTAAGTAAGACGTTTGCTTTACATATCTAGCAGTTACTAAGGCAATCAGCATTTTGAACTACTAACAACGACCTGAATTCGTACAAAAAATAAAGACTAACAAATACTGACGTGTAGAAAATGACAGATTAAATTTATAACATCAAGAATACCAACACAAACAAGACCGTTGTCACTTCATTTCAGAAACAATCATTTCTCAAGATACACGACTGGATGAAAGCGTAAAAACCAACATTCAATAACTGCCTAGTAATAATTCACAGAGATTAAGACTTGATTAAATGAATTTCGTGCACTCGCACAGAATGTAAGGAAATACTGCTAGCCACACACTTAAATGCAGCCAGTTACCAAGTGGTAAGCAAATTAATCGGGACAATTTAACAGAAACTTTTAAACAGAATAACTTCAACGCATCTCTTATGTACATAACTTAGTCCATAAAAATCCAAGGCCAAGGCACCAACCCATTGTCATTTGTCACAGTAATATACAAATACGATTACTGCATTGGGCTGTTCCCTTCCTCCATCAACTGATAGGCCCATCAACATGGAGGGAAAGGCAACCATTTACAGGACTCAGGGAGTAGTGCATTAAAACAGACTAAGTTTAAACATTACTATGGAGTAATAGTTGGCCACACCGAAGGATGATATTGTTTAAAGGGACATTTGGCGTATCAGCACTGACATGACGCTAAACTCCGTCATCTGACAAGAATGAAACCTGAATGTACCAAGTTACAGCCAATCAGGCTAATAAGAATAAATGTATGTAATTATAGCAACCATGACTGGGCAAAGGAGCGTTTACAGTTGTGAATACTAACAGACTAGCCCACGTAATTGAGCTGAACGAACTGTACCACAAAGTCGCATGCAAATGTCTACTTGAGGCTACTACACTGTGACACTTTTAGCCAGCGTACACAGTTCCAAGCATTAAGCCCGATTCATGAGAATCGTTGCATCTTGCAATCCAACGCGCCACTTTACAAACATTCGTTACCTTCAGATTTGTCTGAAGCGCAGCAAGGCTCACCATTTTCAATCGCCGGAATCGGTCCCATCAGACAACGTACACTGTGGTATCAATAAACTTGAGGTCACCACTTCAGAGCTCCACGTATCACCTCAGTGAAAGGCAGTTGTAGCCGACCAAGACAGCAGCAGCTGTCTGACTGCTGGCCGGTCTTCACAACCCCACCCTGACCCCCAGCACCTCCAAAATCTCCTCTCGCAACCGCCGTCCACACACATCTTCACACTGGCACTGCAACGCCGACCTCTCGTGGCTAGTTTCTCTACTCGACCTCTCGAAATTCTCTCAAAGATATCCTTGCTGAAGGGAAGTACCCCCTCGCACTGAGCGCCGGGAAGGAGAGACTTAGCCATAGGCTTCACTTGGGAAACATGTACTATGGTCACCTTACCGGTTTCGACTTGTAAGGCCCAACAAAACGAGGAACTAATTTATAAGAAGAGCCTTGCCGAGCCTGCCCAGCACATGGACGAAGACTTCATCCCCAGCTTAGCTTTAAACTCTCGGTATCTGTGGTTTCAAAGACGCGCCTGATCTCCTCCAGTTCTCCCGAATCAGGCCAGGTGTCACCTTTTTAGGAAGGATGTCATTAACAGACTAAAAGATGGCTAAAGTTGATTTAAGACGGTGACCAAACATTAAAGGAAACTTGGATCCCGTTCACGGAAGTTATCACTCCTGTTCGATCTCCGACCATTCTGCTCATTCCAGCTACTATCTCCCCGAGAATTCCTTTGATTTCTCTCACGATTATTATCCTGGTGATGATTATTTGGATACCCATTTTGATAAGTACCACCCGGTTTTCTCTGAGGTTTGAACTTCAAAGCCCTCTGTAATTTTTCTACAAATTCTAGAAATTCGACCACGGAATCACATGGACCATGGACAAGATCCCAGTGTAAATTTTCTGGTAACCGCCCCCTAGCGTGGTGATTTCCGTTAAAACCCCCAACGGATGTTTCACATGCATGAGCTTGCCAAGTTCGCGCTTGCAAAAATCTCTCATCGTCCTATTACCGTACCTGTAACTCGGCCCGTTTAAGAATTCATTTTGGATCCGCGTCTGTTTTGCCTCGCTCCAAAATTTATTCAATAAATACTTCTCGAACTCTTCGTACAATTCGCACGAACTGCATTTAACATTTGCCCAAGACCGTGTGTCTCCTTCCAAATGCCGTTTAACGTATTTTATTTCCGCTTCGTCCCACATGCCGTGAACAAAAGCGTCCCTGCACGCAGCCAAGAAATTTACTGGGTGATATCTTCCGTCATCTGTATAACATTTCACAGATTCGGTATTTGCCCAAGGGATATTTATAACCGGCGAGGCCAGTTGGAAGGCTAACGAATTTAAATCACTTTTTATCTGTTATATTTTTAAAGGCACATTTTTAGCCATAGCATGTAAATCTACTTTTTTAATCAGAGAACCCTGTTTAATAAAGCATGAAAGGCAATGCAAGTTATCTTGTGCACGGTCGTGTGTGATCGCTGGTGAGACACAGAAAGGGTGTCTAGTCTTTTGTTAATTACTTCTTCTGTTATCCGTTCTGGAATGGGTCGAGGGACAGCCTCGCGCGTTATATATATATATATATATAATTCTTTACAATTTGTTTTTTAAATTAATTTTCACTAGTGATACTGGACTCCATTTTATCTTTAATTTTGCCCCTTTCTCTCTCTCCCTCACCTACGCGATTGGCAATGTCACTACCTGCTAAATGTATTTCGCTTTTATGAGCATCTTGCGCTTTTATACAGTCGCTTACCTGCCCCCCCCCCCCCTCCCAAGTTCCTCCTGCATCTTATCCATTTTTCCCAAAGATCTTTTTCCACTGATTCGATTTTAGATTTCACTATTACAACTTCTTGTGTAATTTTCCCCATATCCACTCAGACACATTTTAATTTATCATCAATTGCTTTTTCAAGGTTACCCATAATTGTTTCAACTTCCTCTTTTACAGCGGAACCTATTTCAGTTCGCATTGTACCCATATGTGTTCGAACTGTACTGATATTATTTACCACTGCATTCATATTATTTCCCAATCCCTGGATCATTTGCATTAGCTGATACATCATATCTCCCCTCCACATTCATTTCCATTGCCTGAATTCCTACTAGTTACGCTTTCGCGCTCTGATTTCGGATTAACTGGATCACTTCCGTTTTAGAATTATACATACTAGGTGACTGTTTTATATTCGCGAGATCTATAATTGGAGCTTGAACTTCAGAGTCAAACACTATCTCACTATTTTCGCAGGCACTTATCTGATCTGAGATGGTTCCTTCTGCCATGGTGATGCCGTCGGTTGTAGTGGAAGTCGACAGCGAAGACTGCCCAGGAGTACTCGAAGACCCTGCCATCGTACAGCCGCTGATCGGCGTTCGCCACTGGAGAAGTTGCCTGATGTAGTTGTAGCTGCTGCCGGTTACCGCGTGTTCCAACCGTCTCTAATGCCGCTGTCCGTTAAACGCGCTAACCGCTAGTGCTCCCTGCACTCTACTTAATTAAACTCTGAGACCCCACCCAAATTGCTTTTAACGTGATAGATTAGGACCTCTACCAATAGCATGTGTTAGTTGTGAAAATTACTGCGTAATTTCACTGTTTCCAGAAACCTACTAGCGCAAAAAAAAGATCTCACGCTGTCTTTTGTGAGAGGTTCACTCTACACATATCTCTGTTGGTTTTGCAAAGGTTTTTACACTTCGCAAAGTACGCTGAATAACAGAGAGCAAAGGCATTACCACTTCGCAGGACCCAAATCCCTGACGAGCCCCCACTTACGGGCTTTAAAAATGATAAATGAATGATGAGGTGCGATGTGTGGCCCTCAACTACGTACCCTCAGAATCAAAGTGGAAATATTATAAGTTTTGGCTGGTTTCGTTGTCCAGGGGCTGGGATACGTAGTTGCTGCATTACAAGCCAAATACTGCTGAATCTAAAGTATACAATACGAATAGACACATGAATCGAATGGTCGAAGGTTCCAATTACTCGGCAATTGCGAATTTTTAATGCAACATAGTAATTTACAAATGAAAGATTGCAATTAAATACAATCTGCAGGTACTATATTAACGGCTTTAAATGAGGGGTACGATAGCAGAAGTATCTTTAAGAATGCTCTTTATTACTGTAAAACACTTATTGGTGTCGATGGTCCATCAATTAAATAAAATATAAGTCGAATAACAGGGAAACAATTGATCCCTACTTCACGTAATTAGTTATGAACAACAACATAGCTCGCGAGATATTCACTTCTAAACGCATACTACGTCTTCACTGCAGAAGCCACGGAAGTCTCACTAGTGCACAAATCGGCACTACGAAATATTTCTATCTCCCAAGACCACACGCAAACTGCTCCACTCTCCAAGTCTTTCCAACCATTCTGCGTCCGTCGCGCCTTACTGTCCAGTACTCTCCCACGTCCTCTCCCGTACCCGTCCTGTTCACAATTCCCCCTCCATTCACTTTGGTAGTCGCCACCCTTATAACGAACGCTATGATTGGCGATAGCACTCCTGTCATGTCTCCAAGCCAACGCACACTCACAAACATTTTGAAACACATTCGAAATACTGGATTTACATTTAAAGAACTTGAAATTAAATAAATATTCCTACTGCTTGACCATAAACACGCTCTAACACACATTATTAAATACATAAACAAATTAAATAAACATATATCAAAGGAATAGCACAGCAGTAAGCCAGTAGCCTAATGTTTCTGTGCTTTCTAAAACACAGTAAGTAATTGACCAATTTCTTCATGAATATATCGGATATAAACAGAGACATAGAGGAATAAACATATTTATAAGCATGCTGCTACCGTTTTTTCATGTAACTGTGGAGTACTTATGGCCTGACGCGATCGATAATAATGGGCCACTTTGACCTCCAATAACTCATGTACTATTCAAGTTGCACGTTTGTAATTTATACCAATTTAGGTTTACGCCAATAGCTTTCTAAAGACATGTCGATCTACAAAATCCGATGAACTGTTTAGATTTTGGAAATTCGTTGCTGGGTGTTACTTGTATAATTTATTGTCAGATACTGAACTTTAAACTAATAAAGACATTGAAAATCTGATTACACCATCAGAATCGTCATGCAAATAGTGGTATGTACATGTTTGTTTTTAAGGTATCATGATTCATCTGGCTACTATTAGTTTCTATACGAACTGTGAAGTGTCTGCCATCAAGGTTTCACAAAGTCAACCATCTTTGGCACTCCCTGCATGTCTCCTTCATCGACACAGCGTCACCATGGAATTCTCAGCCACGTGGGCAAAGGACCACGTGGTCCGGCTGTTGTGCGGCACGAGCCGTGGCTTGCCGAGCGGCCCCAGTGCTGGACACCAACTCTAAACTTAGAATATTTTCAGGGCGCCACAACTCGTCCGTTATCTCACAGTGTCAATCAGATGAACTGGGGGAATCCATCAATGGCAACCAAGGTGTAGCAGTACCCAACACGAGTGGATGTCAAGGGGCAGACATAGTCAGTAAAATGCCTATTGGGAAATCGACCCTAGGTGATTGCAAAAAACCCACTGCGAGCATTGAAATTGGGCTTAGCCACTTTATATCCATGACACACCGGTCCCTCCCCCCCCCCCCCCCCAACAAATGTCTACCCTTGTATATGGTAGACCCTTGGTCCAGGGGTGCCCCAGTATGGTAGCTTAGCGTATCCAGTCAAAGGGTTAGCTGCTCACTCTAATAAAACAACTGAGTGAATGGATCAGCGATAAACTTCAATGGGTGTCATAGGACGCCATCCCCAAACAAATGCAACGAACAATAACGAACCAAATAATGGGGTAGCGTCTTTGATTAGCAGCCAAAACATCCTACAGGGGTTCAGGGCACTCTCTTATCCCTGGATGCAAAATGCTCCTAAAGGCGTATGAATCAGCAATGCTCATCAGCATGAGGATGCAGAAGCCAAGGGGAACCACTGCATTAAAGACACATAACCTGTATTCAAAGGACACGTGGCCTCTAATTTAAAAAGTGTCATAATGATTTATATATTGGCAAAAGATTCCAGAGTAGACACCAATTAGGATCTCTGGGAGAGAGTGCCTAGGGGGATGTGACCATAAGAAAAAGACTCAATAAACAACGAAAGGATAATGTTCTATGAGCTGTGGCGTGGAATGTCTGAAGTTTGAACGTTATAAGGAAGCTAGACAGTCAGAAAAAAGCAATTTCAAAGACTCAATCTAGATGTAGTAGTGGTCAATGAAGTTTAATGGAAAAAAGACAAGGATTTCCGGTACGATGAATATAGGGCAATATCAACAGCAGCAGAAAATAGTATAACTGGAGTAGAATTCGTATCTATAGGAAGGTAGGGCAGAGAATGTGTTACTGTGACAGTTCAGTGATAGGGTTGTTCTTATCTGAATCAACAGCAGACCAATACCGGCAACGATAGTTCAGATATTCAGGCCCACGCTGCAAGCTGAAGATGAAGAGATAGAGGAAGTATATGGGGATATTGAAAGGATAATACAGTATGTAAAGGGAGACGAAAGTTAATAGTCACGGGGGACTGGAAAACAGTTGTGGGGGAGGCAGTAGAAGAAAAGATTATAGAAGAAAAGGTTACAGGAGAACTAGACTTGCGGCAAAGAAAGAGAGCGAGTAAGACTGAGCTCTGTAATAAATCTCAGCTAGTAATAGCGAATACTTTGCTCAAGATTCACAAGAGGATGAGGTATACTTGGAAACGGCCAGGTGAAACGGGAAGTCTTAAATCAGGTTGCATCATGGTCAGACAGAGATTCAGAACTAAGACACTGGACACATCATGACGGAGAAGTGATGAAGAGTGGACTGAAATTCAAGAGATTAGTCAGGAAGTGATAATACGTAAAGAAGTAGGATAAAGAAATACTAATGGAGGACGAGACACGCGTGAAGTTCTCTAAGGCTATAAATACAGAATAAAGGAATAGCTCAGTAGGCGGTACAGTTGAAGACCAATGGACATCTCTAAACAGGGCAATCACAGACGCAGGGAAAGATAAACGTAGGTAGAAAAGAAGGTAACTGCGAAGAAACCATAGGTGGCAGGAGAAATACTTCAGTTGATCGATGAAAGAAGGAAGTGCAAAAATGTTGAGAGAAATTCGGAAATACAGAAATGTAAGTAGTTGAGGAGCGAAATAAACAGAAAATGCAGGGAAGCTAAGAGGAAATGGCTGCAAGAGAAAAGGGAAGAAATTGAAAAATAAGTGATTATCGTAAGGACTTATTTGGTAATAGGAAAGTCAAAACAACCTTCTCTAAAATTAAAAGGAAGGGCGGTAACATTAATACAGCAACGGGAATTCCACTATTGAATGCAGAGGAGAGAGCGGATATGTGAAAAGAGTACACTGAAGGCCGCTATGAGGGGGAAGATTGACAGTATAAGTAACAGGAGTCGATTTAGAAGAGATCAGGTATCCAGTATTAGAATCGGAATTTAAAAAAGGACTTAAGATCAAGTAACGCAGAAATGGCAGATAACATTCCATCGGAATTTCTAAAATCATTGGGGGAAGTCGCAACAAAATGACTATTCACATTAGCATGTAGAATGTGTGAGTGCGCAACATAACATAACTTTCGGAAAAATATCATCCACACGATTCCGGAGACTGCAAGGGCTGACAAGTGCAAGAATTATTGCACAATCAGCTTAACAGCTCATGCATCCAAGTTGCTGACAAGGATAATATACGGAAGAATGGAAAAGCAAATTGAAGACGTGTTAGACGACGATCAGTTTGGCTTTAGAAAAGGTGGAAGCAGGAGAGAGGCAAGTGTGACGTTGCGCTTAATAATGGAAGAAAAATCAAGACACATTCATAGCATGTCTTAACCTGGCAAAAGTATTTGACAATGTAAAATGGTGCAAGATGCTGAAATTCCTGAAAAATAAGGGTGAACTATAGGGAGAGATGGGTAATATGAAATATGTACAAGAGCCTACGACAAGATGTGCTCGGAATAAAAAAGGTGTGAGACAGGGATGTAGTCCTTCGCCCCAAGTGTTCAATCTGTACATCGAAGAAGCAATTATGGACCTAAAAGAAAGGTTCAGGTGTTGAATTTAAATTCAATGTGAAAGGATATCAGTGACACGATTTGGTGATGACATTGCTATCCTGAGTGAAAATGAAGAAGTATTACGTGATTTCTGCGTAAAAGGAACAATGTAATGAGTACGGAATATGAGTTGAGAGTAATTCGAACAAGACGAAAATATTGAGTAGTAGCAGAAATGAGGACAGAAACTTAACATCCGGATTGATGGTCACGAATTAGATGAAGTTACGGAGTTCTGCTACCTAGGCAGCAAAATAACCCATGACCGACGGAGAAAGGAGAACATCAAAAGCAGGCTAACACAGCCAAAAAGGGCAGTTCTGGCCAAGAGAAGTCTACTAGTGTCAAACAGGTCTTAATTTGAGAAAGAAATTTCTGATAATGTACACTACTGGCCATTAAATTTGCTATACCAAGAAGAAATGCAGATGATAAACGTGTATTCATTCGACAAATATGTTATACTAGAACTGACACGTTATTACATTTTCACGCAATTTGGGTGCATAGATCCTGAGAAATCAGTATCCAGAAAAACCACCTCTGGCCGTAATAACGGCCTTGATACGCCTGGGTATTGAGTCAAACAGAGCTTGGATGGCGTGTACAGGTACAGCTGCCCATGCAACTTCAACACCATACCACAGTTCTTCAAGAGTAGTGACTGGCGTATTGTGACGAGCCAGTTGCTCGGCCACCATTGACCAGACGTTTTCAATTGGTGAGAGATATGGAGAATGCGCTGACCAGAGCAGCAGGCGAACAGAAAAGTCCATAAAGTACCTGCAACATGGGGTCGTGCGATATCCTGCTGAAATGTAGGGTTTCGCAGGGGTCGAATGAAGGGTAGAGCCACGGGTCGTAACACATCTGAAATGTAACGTCCACTGTTCAAAGAACCGTCAATGCGAACAAGAGGTGACCGAGACGTGCAACCAATGGCACCCCATACCATCACGCAGGGTGATACACCAGTATGGCGATGACGAATGTGCGTTCACTGCGATGTCGTCAAACACGGATGCGATTATCATGATGCTGTAAACACAACCTGGATTCATCCGAAAAAAAAAAAAAATGACGTCTTGCCATTCGTGCACCCAGGTTCGTCGTTGAGTACACCATCGCAGGCGCTCCTATATGTGATGCAGCGCCAAGGGTAACTGCAGCCATGGTCTCCAAGCTGATAGTCCATGCTGCTGCAAACGTCGTCGAACTGTTCGTGCAGATGGTTGTTGTCTTGCAAACGTACCCATCTGTTGACTCAGCGCTCGAGACATGGCTGCACGATCCGTTACAGCCATGCGGATAAGATGCCTGTCATCTCGACTGCTAGTGATACGAGGCCGTTGGGATCCAGCACGGCTTTCCGTATTACCCTCCTGAACCCACCGATTCCATATTCTGCTAACAGTCATTGGATCTCGACCAACGCAAGCAGCAATGTCGCGATACGATAAACCGCAATCGCGATAGGCTACAATCTGACCTTTATCAAAGTCTGAAACGTGATGGTACGCATTTCTCCTCCTTACACGAGGCATCACAACAACGTTCCACCAGGCAATGCCGTTCAACTGCTGTTTGTGTATGACAAATCGGTCGGAAACGTTCCTCATGTCACCACCGGCGCCAACCTTGTGTGAATGCTCTGAAAAGCTAATCATTTGCATATCATCTTCCTGTCGCTTAAATTTCGCATCTGTAGCACGTCATCTTCGTGGAGTAGCAATTTTAATGGCCAGTAGTGTACATTTGGAGCACAGCATTGGATGTTAGTGAAACATGGACTGTAGGAAAACCTGGATAGAAGAGAATCGAAGCATTTGAGATGTGTGCTACATACGAATGTTGAAAATTAGGTGGGCCGATAAATTAAGGAGTGAGGATGTTCTGCGCATAATTGGAGAGTAAAGGAATATGTGGGAAACTATTACAAGAGAAGGTACAGAATGATAGAACATCTGCTTAGACGTCAGGGAATGACTTGCACGGAACTAGAGGGAGCTGCAGAATGCAAAAACTGTAGAGGAAGACAGAGACTGGAACACAGCCAGCATATAACTGAGAACGTGGGCCTCAAGTGGTAATCTGATATGAAGAGGCTGGCACAGGAGAGGATTTCGTGGCGCGTCGCGTCAAACCAGTCTGAAGACTGATGACAAAAAAAAAAAAAAAAGAAAAAAAATGTAGGCGAACCGAGAAATTCTCTAACTTCACTTAGGGTGTACTCGATTCCACCTGTTGTGAAAGTAATGATAAATATCCATCACTAAGTCTCCAGGAACACAAATTTTGGCTTCACTATCGCTCATTCCCTGATAACACAATACGCGTCCTTGTAAGATAGATCTGGGAGGAGCCCTCCCACTGAAAATGTCCTGCTTAATCTCACTCAGAATACAGTCCTGGTTTTCCCTCTGCTTCAAGTCTCCAAACAAATCGGCGACGTCTGTTAAATTCCGGCGACCAGACCTGGTTCATAAACTCTCTGTTCCTTGTCATAACTGGTACCTTCTTGTTCAAACATTCGACTCAGTGCGTCTGCTACTATGTTTTCCGATTCCATGATATACCTCACCGCAAAATGGTGTGCTTAAATGTGTACTGCCCATCAGGCAATTCGGTCAGTTTTCCTGGTCCTACCCAACACGCAGTTCGAGGCCTCATTGTGTGTTTCGAGACAAAACTCACGGTGCTCGAGATAAAATTTAAATTTTTCATGCGCAGACATTACCGCCAGGGCCTCGCGCTCATATACAGAGTATTTCTGCTCTGCGGCTGAAAGAGATGTCGAAGCATAAGGAGTGGTTCGGCGCAATTCCTTGGTCTTCCTGAAGAAGAATAGCAGCAATTACGGAATTTGAGGCATTGACCTGGGTAACTAAAGGTTGATCGAAGTCACGTAACCCAAGGACCGTAGAGTTTGCCAAAGCTACTCAAATGCCGATTGCTGCGATTCTCCACATTCAAATGCCTGACCCTTCCTACGTGGCTGATCCAAAGGAGCCGCAAACTGGTAAAATTTGAGAACGAATTTCCTAAAAAAAAAATTCACCATTCATATGAATCAGGCTACTCCCTACATGACCTTATGTGGAGGAAAGTTCTGTAGAACCCTGCTATTGTCTAGATCTATAAGGATTCCCCCAGCCAAGGCGAGATGTCCACGGAAGGAAGGTTGCTCTTTAGCTCAATTAATCTTTGACGTTTTAACGGTAAGCCTGGCATCGCCAAAGTGGCAAACCTCCCCAAGATGATGTAAGTGTTGTTCGAAAGTGGCGTTGTAGACGACCATGATAGACAGATTTCAACTCTAAATCTCCAAAGACATTATCCAGCAGTATACATAGGACCACTGGACCAGTTTAGAGGCCGAAAAAACGCGGTTAAATTCCAGTCCATGCAAAATTTCTTAATCTGTTTGGATTCCTGGGTCAATGGATGTGATAGCAGACGTCATTAAGGTCCAACACAAAAGAGAAGCGAGTACCACAAAGCCATGTATACCAGTGTTGCAAGTCAGGTGTAGGGACTGACTCAAGGACAACCTTTCCATTTCATATCCGATAATCTTCGGTACCAAAAAGGTCGGGCGAGGCATAGGGGAATTTACCAAGAATCCGTTGCAAGACCTAAGCCAGAGCATCCTCAAGATGGTCTACTTGAAATTTAAAAAATCTCGGCTCATGACCGCGTTAACCTCCGTTAGCGACATGCATTGACACAACTGAAATTGGTGCTGTTGAAAAAACACAAATGAAAACTCTCTCTTCAAATAATTCAGAATTAGGTGTCGTGCGTTATTGCCTAGTGACCACAAAGCTGAAAGGCCAAAAAAAAAAAAAAAAAAACCTGTATAGAAATGCTCGCCTTGCAAACACCAACAAGAGGCAAAAGTTGCCCATTGGCAGTATGATATCCCTGCTGGACTGGTTGCAAGGCGGCAAGTTTTGCAAATACTGCGATTCTGAAGGTACCAGTTATAACCATCAATGAAAGACTGCTCCCGGAATCGATCATGGTGCACACCTGCTCATGGTTGAGTTCGGCACAAGAAAAAGGCAAAAACGACTAAACGGATGCCCTGATGGGCTTAAAAACTATAATAGGCAGGTTAATCCTCGAAACACCTACTTCCCTCTGGCGTCAGGTGTTGGGTCTTGACTTACGTGCCACTAGCATCGCTTCACCAAATGATCTGGACCTCCGCAACGGAAACAGCTTTTCATTTTAACACTCCTATTTCTTCAGGAGGCGGGTATGCCGGCGGCCTCAATACCGATTACGCCTTCCTGTCGTTCTTTAGCAAAATGCACATAATCGATGTCCAGTCCAATGTCTGTCCAATTCGGAAAAGGTGGTTGGCTTGTCACAGGGCATTAGACGTGACCTGTGATGACCTCTTCTCAGGTGATGAGAAGAGTGGTGGCGTCGTTTCTATGAGTCCCGTACATATCATCCTCAAGCGAGGTGTCGATACTCTCTCTCTCTCTCTCTCTCTCTCTCTCTCTCTCACACACACACACACACACACACACACACACACGCACACATACACACCTTTTACTTTCTCCTTCTGGGGGAAGTGTAAGGAGGAGTTTATAGCCTGTTGGCTTTTACTCTACAATGTGTGTTGTGTGTGTGTGATTATCTTTGATTTTTTTGGCTGTCTGTGAATTTGGTGGTGTTCTGCTGGTGTCTTGTACTTGCCTGAAGTTGGCGAGATGTTGGGCATTTTAAAGATTAAGGATTGGTATTAGGACTTGGAGAGTTTGGGATTTTTCTCTTCGACTTAGTCGTCGAAGATCGTCATAGGGCGTTTGTGCTTATTACGGGACATGTCATATCAATCTAAGGAGTGGATAAGGTTATTTTCAGATCTGGAGGAACTCTCATAGAAGGCCCTTGCCAGATTTTCGAATCTTTGAGGAGGGGGATTTCGGCAGCGACGTGCAGATCGTCGGTGGGGAATCGCATGGGTAGATGCAGTGCCCTCCTAAGGACGCGGTTCTGCTGCCTCTGGTGTTTGTCCAGATGCTACTTCGCCACATATCCCCAGACAGGACACGCATAATCATTTACTGGCCATATAAGGGGCTAATAGACATTTACTCCTACAGAGCAGGGAAGGGAGCTGGTTGTGTTGAGGACTGCTTTGATTTCGCTCCTGTTGTGTGGTATGTCCGGTAGAGTGACTTGAAATAATGGCCACTTACTCCTTGCCACATTGTTGCCCATCTACTCGACAGTTTTCATAACAAATCCCTGGGTAGTCAGGTCTGTCTTGACTGCCTCAGCGGAGAGCCATCTGGGGACGTCCCTAATGACGATGTTTTTGTTTCTTGTCTTGGTGGTGGGGAATGTGTAGTGTGGTATACTTTTGTCTGTGAGGCCTTTTCTACGGTGTTGTAGTCTTCTGTGTTGTGTAGTGTGATCTTTATTTTGTCCCTCCTGTTGGTTCTGCTTTGAAATTGTCCCCGTTGAGTTGTGTTTTGATCATGTCGTGGAGTTCCTTGTAGTTGCAGGGAAACTCTGCGACGATTGGTGGGTGGTGGTGTGATGTGTGATTCTGTGCTGTTGTTTCATTTTGTTCGTCTGACGCATCGGCCACAGCCTCAAAGCTGTTTGGGGTGGGTTCCACTCCCCGAGCAGGTGGAACTCTCGGCTGGCGAAAGGTTTTCCTCACCAGCACAATGCCCTCCAAATCCTCCCTGTTTCATGGTTCCCTTGCAGGGCAACGGTTTCCTGGTTCCCTTCCAGGGCGACGACAGGTGCTGTCGGTGGCTCAGAAACCCTCAGCTCCTCAGGGCCAACTTGGTTTGAGGGGTGGGATTCCTGTTCTTCTTATATCTGTCCTTTCCGTCCTTCTTTGCACGCCGCTGCTTCGTGGAAGTGCACTTCAGTGGGGGAGGGGGGGGGGATTTGAGGAATTGGGATCGGGTGGGGAGTTGGGTAGCAGTTGCGGGCTTGGGGAGGATTTTAGTTGGTTGATGGGACTTCTGCTTTCCATCATTTAGGTCGAGGATGTATTGGGCGAGTCGGTTTTGAGCACTGGCAAGCAGGAGCGGACTCAGGAGAGTGGAGGGAGGGAGCGGATCGCAAATACTGAAAATGTATTTATTTATCTATGTTTTGTGTTTATTTGCATTTTGTGTAGACGTCGCAATGTCCCAGGCGGAAAGGGGGGTTGCTGCCAAGGGACTGTCAGTTACAGCCTTAAGTTGTATGGCACCGTTGGGTTTCTCAGTTGATTTGCTGGCCCTAATAGCACGATGGTGGCAGAAATTTTTCCCTATTCTTGGGGAGGGGGGGGGGGCAGAGGCTGGCTCTGCGGCAGCCGAGATGCTCGAAAAGGCAGGCGGCGCAGCCCACGGCAACAAGAGAACGCGCCTCGTGTCGTCGGCTGAATGAGACCGCTGCGACCCAATGCACCATCCAAGCTCGACATCCCAACTCGACGAGAAGACACGACAATTCTGCTGTCGGATGACGCAATGCAAAACTTTCCAAGTGCCGGTTTGCTATGCTGCGAGACCTCAATGTGAGTACCCGCCAATACTTTAATAAAAGCAAAGCTGGCAGAGACTCCTGTTTTGTCGCCCATACAAGTGGGGGCCTATGGCTGAACGTAAGCGAGTAAGCGGAATAGATGCTCCACTCTTTAGTGCCACTCAGCGAGTATCGATATGCTGCTGCTGCTCTCATCTATTACTTTCCCCTCTTCGGGGAAGTGTGAGGGGGAGTTTGTAGCCTTTCGGCTTTTACTCCCCTGTGTACATGTGTGTGTGATTTTTCTATATATTTTTGGTGTCTGTGATATGTGATGAATTGTTGTGAATGTGTCTGGTACTTGCCTGACGTAGGCTAGGTGATTGGTGTTATATGGGAAGGAACTGGATTAGGGATTGGGTATTGGGATTTTCTCTTCGACAATCGTCGAATATCGTCATAGGGCGCTTGTGCTTATCGCGGGACATGTCATACCGACCTAGGGAGTGGATGAGTGCGTTTCCGGATCTGGAGGAACCTTCATAGAAGGCCCTTGCCAGATCCTGGAAACGCTCTCTCAGGAGTGGGATTTCGGCTGAGGCGTGCAGGTCGTCTGTGGGGAATCCAAGAGGTAGATGCAGTGCCCTTCTGAGGGCGCGGTTCTGCAGCCTCTGGAGTTCATCCAGGTGCTGCTTTGCCGCGTATCCCCAGACAGGGCACGCATACTCCATTACCGGCCGGATCAGGGCCTGGTATACATTTACTGCTACTGGGCAAGGAAGGGAGCTGGTTGTGTTCAGGATAGGGTATAGGATGGACATTCTGGCGCAGACCTTCCTGTGGACCTCGTCTATGTGGGGTTTCCACGTAAGACGGGAGTCCAAGGTACTTGGCGGTTCTGCGCCAGGGGAGTTGGGTTCCAATCGATATGCTGTGCTGCACATATCTATATAGTTACTTGACCGCTGTCCTCTTCTGCAGACGGGCCAATGACGCGCAGCCGGAAACGGGTGCCGAGCGGCATGGCCGGTGGTGGGGGATCATGGCGCGGCTCTGGTGCGGGCGTCGAGTCCTGGTTGCTGTCCATTTGACCGCGGACGCCACCACCTTCAGAACGGAGCGTTCCTGAAGTATCTTCTCAACTGCGGAAGCCCACACTGTGCTAAGCTGAAATTCGCTATCCCGATTGATCAGATTTTTTGCGGAGATGTATTTCCACTTCCTCCTTGAAAATGCAGTCCCAGAATCGCTTGGCACTGCAGATCTTCTTCGTTACTTCAAAGCTGAAGGTTTGATCCTCGTTAACGCTATGCTCTGCTACCGCGGACTTGCTTACTTGTCCTAAGCGCACGTTTTAGATGTGCTCCATATAGCACTGTGATATAGAGCGTGGTATTTGTCCGATGTACTGCCTTCCACATTCGCACTCGATACTGAAAATGCTGGGCGTCTGTAATCCTTAAGGGTCTATGGTAGAGCCAAGTATTCCTTTACTTTTCGCTTTTTGTGGGAGATGGCTTTTATATCGTGCACTTTCATTATTCTTGCGGTTTTGGCTGCTTGCAGGCCAGCGTAGGGCAGGAATGTCACACGAATTGCTTCGTCTTCTTCTGGCTACTCCTCCCGCGTCGTGTCTGTCCGTCACGTGTGTCTTATCTGCGTCTCGTTGTAACCGTTTTTTCGGAAAGTTTCCCACAGATGCTGCAACTTCCGTGGCAAACTTCCCCCGTCGGAGATGGACCTGGCTCTATATACCAACGTGATTAGTACCGAGTTGCATTGTGCTGGATGGTGGCAACTCTGAGCACTAAGATAAAGGTCCGTGTGCGTCTTTTTTCCCTGTAGACTGAGTGTCCCAACGTACCGTCTGGATTTCTCTTATTAGAACATCTAGGAAGGGTAGGCATCAGTTTTCTTCTACTTCCATGGTGAAATTGATGTTTTCATGTATGTCATTGAGATGATGTGGATACTCCTGCAGGTTTTCCTTGCCATGTGGTCACTTCACAAAAGTGTCGTCAGCGTAGAACCCCTTTTGTTTTAGGCGTGTGGTATCCAGGGCTACATCTTCAAAGTGCCCCATGTAAAGGCTGGCAATACCTGGGTCTTAGGGGAAGCCCATGGCAACCCTGTCTAGTTGTTCACAGAATTTCCCACCGCATTTGAAATAGACAAGTAGCACATGACGAAAGAGTCTGATTGTGTCTTCATTGAAGTGGCCCTCGAGAAGCGCTAAGGAATCGTCCAGCGGCACTTGGGTCAAAAGGGACATAACATCAAAGCTGACTTGTAAGTCCTTCTCATCTAGCACAGCTCTTCGAATACCTTGACAAATTCTGTCGAGTTCCTGATGTGGTATGTGCAGTGATCCACAAGTGGTTTTAGTAGTTGTGCTAGATGTTTGGCTATCCCGTATGTTGGTGAGTTTATGGTGTTCAGTATCGGACGTAGTGGCACGTTCGCCGTATGGATCTCCGGGTGACCATATAGTCGTGGAGGCGCCGGTGCCATGGGGTAAAGCCTTCTGATGGTAGTGTCTAGTCCCGAGCTGTAGAAAAACTCTATGGTCTTACGTGTGACTGAAGTAGTCGCGTCTTCCCTCACATTCCACACTTATCGTCTGGTTTAATGCCTTCCAAGATGTTCTCACACCTATCTCTAAGGCACTAATAGCAGTCAGTGTTGCATCAATATGTTCGTGGAGAGTTTCATTTTGGCCATGAACACGAAGAAAATATGTATTAACCAACTCTTTTTTAGTTTGAGGATAAACTTTATTCCTAATGATGCCTTTTCTTAAATCTTGCAGGTTTCCTTGTCTACGCAAGATTTCCACAATATCAGATGCTAACCGCTCCCTGGGCAGAGGATATGTGATCGCAAAATCACAAGGTGGGTCATTCCCAAAGCTTCAACCTGTTTTTCTTACCGAAGTACCAACCACAGCACTTCCACTGTTTTTCAACAGAAATAGCAGTCACAGAACCTGTACTGTTCGCGTTAAATCTTCAACATGTAGCATCTTCAAACCCTGTAACAGGCACATAACGGGAGTAGGAAATTTAGCAAAAGGTTCAGATACAAGGTCCCCTCCACCGTGTCTAAAGGAAGGACTAACAGAACCTAATAGTGGACTGGGCTCACATTGTTCAACCTCAATGTCTTCCTCCTGCCACAGCATGAAGATCTAATTGTAACTCCATGGCCTGATTCACGAGTTTTTGTAAAAGAAAACCATCCTCCTAACTGTTTCAAATCCTGGGAAATTATTTATCAAATGATTAATCTGCGTTTTGATCCTGTTCATCTGAGTTCAAAACAGGTGACTATTTCGTGAAATTTCAGTCGTATTACGCAGCACAAAACAATAAGACAGGCAGGATTTACTTCGTCAGTGATATGTGGGAATTTTTCGACACATCGAAATTAAACACATAGCCAGTTTGCAGTTGCCACACTTTTATGTTACAAACATATTACTCTTACCAAACTAACAGTAGCAACGATTATAGAAAGTTTCAAAATTTGCTTAACCAACTTTCATTAAATAAAACAATATTCATAAAACCATTATTAATAAAATATAACTGCCATAACTAAACCTCACAAGTTTCATAACTTACATTGAAACTGTTTTTCATATAATTCACACCAAAACTCTAAAACTACTTCCACAAATAAGGTGGGGCATTAAGTCCAACAAATGTACATCTTTAAAAATTTCCTTAGTCAACTTTCAGTAATTGAAACAATATTCATAAAACCACAATTAATCAAATCTCAAACATGCTTCAGCTAACATAGAAACTGGTCTTCATGTAAGGACCCATTTAAGAACATTAATCCACTTAAGTAAAATAAACTCAGATCTTTCCAAAATCGGTCTTAAAATTTCTGACAAATTAACAGGATATAACATATGAAATCGCCTTAACACGGGACAGCCTCAAGTTTACGATAAATTTGTGATGGACGTTAGCAAACCGAAAGGTTCTCACAGATACAGGAAATGCACAGACCAGTAGGTGAAATAAAAATATACTCAACTTTGATCTACAAGTAAGCTTACAGAAAACCACAACGCTCCACCGGCAAGACGGAATTGCCACACGTTGACAACATAACCATAGACATCGATGCAGGTCCTTAATTTTCTCTCTTCCACCGTGATACTCCGATCGGAACTTGCTCGCGTCGACCACCGCCAATTATCAGTTATCTGAAACATAAACACATCATCGGCAGACAACATTCTGACGCATCAGAAACACAAGGATATTAACCCAACCAGTTATCAATAAACCTTTAATTCTACGTGGCACAAATGAACCTTAAGCAGACTTAAACATACGTGACAGTGGCTCTTAAGAATTGATTAGACAACCTCTAAAACAAAAAATAAAATAATAAAATAGAAAAATAATTAGGGAAAATGTTTCGGCCCACTTCTGAACGCCAGGCACAATCTTACGCACTACTTGGCATCCATTAAACACAGTTTCATGTCTGTT
The DNA here is from genome assembly GCF_023864275.1 of Schistocerca cancellata. NCBI lineage: Eukaryota > Metazoa > Arthropoda > Insecta > Orthoptera > Acrididae > Schistocerca > Schistocerca cancellata. The sequence continues at coordinate 312,988,848 of NC_064626.1, forward strand.
GGTTGTGCGTCACTAGCACTCCCTTACATGCTGTCAACGTATCAGGCAGCAAGATCAAAGGTAACTGAAACACCTAAGATAGTTTTCAGTGCACAGGGGTATTCAATTATCATGAACAGAACCCACAAATGAACACTTGGGTGATTCCATTTCATTGACTTTGAATCACATGCAAGAGACACGAAGGAAATCAGTCCTTCACATATCTAAGAAACCCCAATCACCGTCGGCAGCGGATCTGCATTACAACTGATAAACACGCCGCAGTAGCGGCCCACGCTCCTTCGTCGAACGGACTCGGCCACTCGCCACGCAGCATACAGGCACAACGCCACACATGACTGTCGCTGACACAACTGATACCCGAACTGAAGACCCAGAGAGCGCACGCACCGCAGTTAAACAGCCATCCGCCAAAGATACGAAGCCAAGCAGGCATCGAAAATCGACTTAGACGATCGTGATGAGAATCGATGGAGACTGGCGCCACCGACGCTCCAAAGCTAACTGCAACGGTCTGTCCAAACCATATCCTAACCACCCGGTGAGCTCTGCCACCGTGCCATCAGGCGGCTGTGCTCTTACTTGCAGCTCACAAGTTAACTGCTCTTTTTTTTAATAATTCAGCCTGAGGCATCTACGCACTTGCATGAGACCAATTCCAGTGTCTGCACCTTTGCAACATAGTGGCTAGACCCAATCGAAGCACTTAACATACAAACAAAAACATTTAACACTAGCACTACAAGACAATTGTGAATGATGTTAACACTGACCCACCCTAGTGGAGCACAACCACACTCGGCAACCATCGAAATGGGTTTTACCAGGGTGGAAGGTAAACGTCAGCACAAGGTTCTGAGGTGTGGAAGGAAAAGGGGGGGGGGGAGATGCTGGGCCTTGGCGGCGTTGCTTATCTTTGGATCCTTTGATTGTCTGGCGTCCCGGTAGGAGGCGCTAGTGCCGCACTGATTCCGCTCCGTTTTGTCGTTGTTTGCCAGTGACGAAAAGAATGGGCCCGTGCCGCGGTTGGCGAGTTGTGTTGGTTCGAGGTGGCAGGAAGTTGGGATCTCTTACTGTATTCGGAGCCGTATGCATGATAGCATCCATCGTCGCTTATTTCTGTGTTTTGGAGAGAGAGTGCTTCGGCAATTTCTCTTCTGGAATGTTCTCTCTGTGTGCAGTTTAGATGTTGGCAACCGGAATTGTGTTTCGAATCCTGGTGTATGGAGTATTAAAGAAGTTATGGGGCGTATTGCGTTTATTCCCTCAGTGAACATCGCCAATGGACTTTGAAAGGTGAGGTTTTCTTGCAATTACTGTAACCTATTTGAAACCGAGAGTGTAACTTTGCTAATTTGCTTAGTCATTTCCGTTTATGTGGGTACAAGAAGTGTACTGCTAGCACCTCAAAGTTAGAATCGAGTTGTGTGAATGTTTACTTAGATGGGCAACTGGCCCAACGGGTAAATTTTTCTGCGAACAGTTCTGCCACGATTCTGCCAGCAGTACTTAATATGCACTGGTGTTTCCATTTATTTTTCCTTAGCTGAAAGTCGTTCCTTATCTGTTGTAAGTTTTGAGCAATGTTTTATCAGATTTTGGTGTTTTAAGCTAATGTTATTTTAAATTTATTGTAGATGAATTTAAATCTTGAGCGTTTGTAATCTTAACCATATCTGCGAATGTTAAGCCTACACTCCGTGCCTGGCAGGCAAACATATATCTATTATTCTGTAGATTCGAAAGAGCATTCAACGTCTGTAGGTAAACCTGCTGTTGGTTGTTACAAGTGTCTTATCATTTTATATCAGCAGTTTTCTGCTTACAAGTTTTAAGCCTTAACTTAGAGTTAAGTAACTGCTTCGCGACCGTCACGTTACCTTAAGGGTTTCATTAAGTCTTGAAATACCTGAACACATTATTGCCGGAGCTCTTGACTTGTGTCGTAACGTGTGTGCTATTTGTTGACAGCCTTGGCTTCCGAGCCCTGACGCAAATGACGCGCCGCCTGCCCGCGTGTCGTACTCCTGTATTTCGACCTTTGACATGTACCCAGAGTGGACTTTTGATTCCCGATGCAGCTGTTAAACAAGTTAAGTTTTCCAGATGTTTTTTTGAGGCGTGGTTGTAAGTAACTGCCTTTTCGGAGTTTTCCTCCCTCGTGATCCAGCGTATCGAAGCTAAGAATTTATTTTCTGTACTTGAGGTTACGAAATTTTACTCTACATAACTTTTTGAAGATTGTATACCTGGAAGAATCCTGGAGATACTAAAAGGTATCAGATAGATTATATAATGGTAAGACAGAGATTTAGGAACCAGGTTTTAAATTGTAAGACATTTCCTGGGGCAGATGTGGATTCTGACCACAATCTATTGGTTATGGACTGCAGATTGAAACTGAAGAAACTGCAAAAAGGTGGGAATTTAAGGAGATGGGACCTGGATAAACTGAAAGAACCAGAGGTTGTACAGAGTTTCAGGGAGAGCATAAGGGAACAATTGACAGGAATGGGGGAAAGAAATACAGTAGAAGAAGAATGGGTAGCTCTGAGGGATGAAGTAGTGAAGGCAGCAGAGGATCAAGTAGGTAAAAATACGAGGGCTAATAGAAATCCTTGGATAACAGAAGAAATATTGAATTTAATTGATGAAAGGAGAAAATATAAAAATGCAGTAAATGAAGCAGGCAAAAAGGAATACAAACGTCTCAAAAATGATATCGACAGGAAGTGCAAAATGGCTAAGCAGGGATGGCTAGAGGACAAATGTAAGGATGTAGAGGCTTGTCTCACTAGGGGTAAGATAGATACTGCCTACAGGAAAATTATAGACACCTTTGGAGAGAAGAGAACCACTTGTATGAATATCAAGAGCTCAGATGGCAACCCCGTTCTAAGCAAAGAAGGGAAGGCAGAAAGGTGGAAGGAGTATATAGAGGGTCTATACAAGGGCGATGTACTTGAGGACAATATTATGGAACTGGAAGAGGATGTAGATGAAGACGAAATGGGAGATAAGATACTGCGTGAAAAGTTTGACAGAGCACTGAAAGACCTGAGTCGAAACAAGGCCCCGGGAGTAGACAACATTCCATTTGAACTACTGATGGCCTCGGGAGAGCCAGTCATGACAAAACTCTACCATCTGGTGAGCACGATGTATGAGACAGGCGAAATACCCACAGACTTCAAGAAGAATATAATAATTCCAATCCCAAAGAAAGCAGGTGTTAACAGACGTGAAAATTACCGAACTAAAAGTTTAATAAGTCACAGCTGCAAAATACTAACGCGAATTCTTTACAGACGAATGGAAAAACTGGTAGAAGCCGACCTCGGGGAAGATCAGTTTGGATTCCATAGAAATGTTGGAACACGTGAGGCAATACTGACCTTACGACTTATCTTAGAAGAAAGATTAAGAAAAGGCAAACCTACGTTTCTAGCATTTGTAGACTTAGAGAAAGCTTTTGACAATGTTAACTGGAATACTCTCTTTCAAATTCTGAAGGTGGCAGGGGTAAAATACAGGGAGCGAAAGGCTATTTACAGTTTGTACAGAAACCAGGTGGCAGTTATAAGAGTCGAGGGGCATGAAAGGGAAGCAGTGGTTGGGAAAGGAGTAAGACAGGGTTGTATCCTCTCCCCGATGTTATTCAATCTGTATATTGAGCAAGCAGTAAAGGAAACAAAAGAAAAATTCGGAGTAGGTATTAAAATTCATGGAGAAGAAGTAAAAACTTTGAGGTTCGCCGATGACATTGTGATTCTGTCAGAGACAGCAAAGGACTTGGAAGAGCAGTTGAACGGAATGGACAGTGTCTTGAAAGGAGGATATAAGATGAACATCAACAAAAGCAAAACGAGGATAAACAGTTTGTACAGAAACCAGGTGGCAGTTATAAGAGTCGAGGGGCATGAAAGGGAAGCAGTGGTTGGGAAAGGAGTAAGACAGGGTTGTATCCTCTCCCCGATGTTATTCAATCTGTATATTGAGCAAGCAGTAAAGGAAACAAAAGAAAAATTCGGAGTAGGTATTAAAATTCATGGAGAAGAAGTAAAAACTTTGAGGTTCGCCGATGACATTGTGATTCTGTCAGAGACAGCAAAGGACTTGGAAGAGCAGTTGAACGGAATGGACAGTGTCTTGAAAGGAGGATATAAGATGAACATCAACAAAAGCAAAACGAGGATAATGGAATGTAGTCAAATTAAGTCGGGCGATGCTGAGGGATTTAGATTGGGAAATGAGACACTTAAAGTAGTAAAGGAGTAAAATAACCGATGATGGTCGAAGTAGAGAGGATATAAAATGTAGACTGGCAATGGCAAGGAAAGCGTTTCTCAAGAAGAGGAATTTGGTAACATCGAGTATAGATTTAAGTGTCAGGAAGTCGTTTCTGAAAGTATTTGTATGGAGTGTAGCCATGTATGGAAGTGAAACATGGACGATAACTAGTTTGGACAAGAATAGAATAGAAGCTTTCGAAATGTGGTGCTACAGAAGAATGCTGAAGATAAGGTGGGTAGATCACGTAACTAATGAGGAGGTATTGAATAGGATTGGGGAGAAGAGAAGTTTGTGGCACAACTTGACTAGAAGAAGGGATCGGTTGGTAGGACATGTTTTGAGGCATCAAGGGATCACAAATTTAGCATTGGAGGGCAGTGTGGAGGGTAAAAATCGTAGAGGGAGACCAAGAGATGAATACACTAAGCAGATTCAGAAGGATGTAGGTTGCAGTAGATACTGGGAGATGAAGAAGCTTGCACAGGATAGAGTAGCATGGAGAGCTGCATCAAACCAGTCTCAGGACTGAAGACCACAACAACAACAACAACTTTTTGAACCTTTAAGTTCCATTATAATTCACTGCTCCTGATAGTTAGCTTGACCTGAGTTGCGTGCACACTTCTTGTAACTCATTGGAAGTTTACTAGACTTGAAGTTTAAAATTTATTCTTTCTCGGAGGATTAATTCTTGTTCTTGGTTGTTGTGCAGTTTAATTTAGGAACCTCTAGTTAATTCCACTGTTAAACTTGAACTTCTCCAGAAAACGACATGAAGGCCCAACGGTACCGACGGCCGCCGCGTCATCCTCAACCCACAGGCGTCACTGGATGCGGGTATGGACGGGCAAGTGGTCAGCACACCGCTCTCCCGGCCGTATGTCAGTTTCCGAGATCGGAGCCGCTACTTCCCAATCAAGTAGCTCCTCAGTTTGCCTCACAAGAGCTGAGTGCACCCCGCTTACCAACAGCGCTCGGCAGACTGGATGGTTACCCTTCCAAGTGCTAGCCCACTCAGACAGCGCTTAACTTCGGTGATCTGGCGGGAACCGGTGTGACCACAGCAGCAAGGCCGTTGGCACTGTCAGACTTGAGTGGGCTTTATTTACGAGCTTTATGGCCATTTAAAATTTTGTGTGACGTTATCTTGTCTAATGAGTATTAAGAGTGGCCCATGCGGGATAAGGGTGGCTTCAGCCTGCTTGCTGTGATAAGCAGTAGTTATTCCAGTTATTGTTTCTCAGTTTTGAATTTGCTTGTGTAAGTGAAGTTTGTTGTTAAAATTGATGATTCTGTTGTCTGCTTATGTAAGGGAAACTTGCTGTTCTTTATTATACATTAGATGCAAGAGAAGCTCATGCTTTTAATTATCATTCTGATTACTGGAACATTTTGAAATATATTTATAATATCTTAAGAAAACGTGCTCAGCCTGGGTTCACCCTTCTATGTCTCCTATCCTCTGTCCATCCTATGTTTTTACATTCAATGGTAGCAGAGCGCACTTTTCCTTTCTTCTCTAGTGAAGGGGGAGGGGGTGGGGGAAAGTGATTGTCTTCCCTCTTGTAGAAGCCATAGCTTTTTCTGTTAGTGTTCAAAAAATTTTGGAGGCAAATTGTCCTAAAAAATAGTTCAAATTGTTTACGACCCATATAGCGACGGATTCATGATTGTGTTTAGGATTAGCCTACCTCAGGACAGATCTCCAATTTGAGTTGAGAGATACAAACATGCCTGCTGAAGGCGTCGTTCCGGATTTGGCAGCCAGGCTATGCATGGTGTTGGACAGCCCTCTCCACGTTATGCTTAATACTGCTGACGAGGTAGATCTGGCCATTGCAGCTGCTTCTGTAACCGTAGATGAGTTGTATGGCAGTGTTCAGTTCTTCCGTGCGTGGCAGTCAACAGACTCAGAAGCAAATTCTTAGAGTTCAAGCACATTTATTTCATTGAAGTATCGTCTTTTGGACTTAAACTGCCGTGAGCTATCCGTCCAACAAGAGAAAAGTGTTGATCACTTAATTGCTAGGATAAAGTGCCAGTTATTACCTTTTACACAGTGAAAGTGTTAATATGAAAGACGGTAATCAAAGTGTTAGTCAAGTAAGAGGGGTGAGGTGTAGCCAAGCTCAGGCTTTGTGTGTTCGTTGTCTGATTCCTTTTCTAAGTTGCCGAATCCCGTTATGTGTTTACTTGGTGGTATTTCTTAGTTGATGATCGATGAAATCAGTCAGGAACGCAACACGCTGTGGTTACTTCTGGGTTTCGAGCGTCATGCTGACCCATTACAAGTTTCGTACACTGTTATTCTTTCCTTGCTGTATCCTTTTTCTAGAGCTTTGTTGAATAACTTCCTGTCCTTGTAAATCGGGACTCCTTGTGTCTACTTAGGGCTTGAATAACAGAGCTACCGACGAGTATTCGCAAAGACTTCAGCGCCTTTATTATTGGCAAGGTCATGGTCCTAATAAGACGGCGATTCAATAGGGTGTGTGTGTGTGTTCGCATGCTGCTGCCGCCTTAGATCTGAATGTTAGAGAACAGGATAGCGTCTCTAATATTTTGGAAGGCATGAGGCTGGAGGATAGGTTGCGTTTCCTATTCGATAAGAAACCAGCAACCTTTAGTTCAAATGGCTCTGAGCACTATGGCACTTAACCTCTGAGGTCGTCAGTCCCCTAGAACTTAGAACTACTTAAACCTAACTAACCTAAGGACATCACACACATCCATGCCCGAGGTAGGATTCGAACCTGCGACCGTAGCGGTCACGCGGTTCCAGACTGAAGCGCCTAAATTCGCACGGCCACACTGGCCAGCCAGCAACCTTTTCGCAGTTAAATCAGGTACTGGCCCCTAGTGAGGGCTTCATGTTTGCTGACGACCATTGCAAGCAAAATAAGGGTTCTCAGTCCCTCCGTGGTTGCTCGAAGTGGTGGTTGTCGTTTGTCTCGTGAGTTACCAACTGAAAGAAGTTATTTTCATTTTGGTGCCCAAAATCGCTGGTGCGTGTCTCGTTAGGCAGAGGCCCAGGTCTAACAGTTAACGCCGTCGGGTATGGGCCGGAGTTTCTCTTGGTAAACATCCTGCCCGCTGTGCTCGTACTTTTGGTGTCGGTAGTTCCCACCTCCCTTATGTCTCTGTGCGTTTTAATAGCGAACCCGTTTGCGCACTGTTGGGTTCGGGTAGTTCGGTCTCATTGCTTGATTACGAGTGGTATCTTTTTCCAAAATTGGTGTAAATGCACCCCAGAGATGCAATGTGGCAAATGGCCAAGCGATGGCTATGGTTCGAGAGTTGCAGGGGAGTTCGTCAAGTTGTGATTTTTCTTGGCAGTTTCGATTATTTGTTGTAAGGAATGTCAGTCACCTTACTATCGGAATGTAAATTTATTCAACTGACCGATTTAGTTTTAAATTTTGCCAGCAATAACTTTCATTTTAAATTCTGTCCGTCTTGTTACCCAGCACTCTGTTCTTGCATGCAAATTTCAGAGTAACGTCTATTCCTCAAGTACAGAAATATCACATTTTCAGATAAGTCATTTTGATCATAAGCGAGCTACCCAATTAAGAAGTGTCTTGGATTAATTTCTTGATGTGCTTACGGAGCGTCTGGAGGTGACTGATAAAATCCAATAAGTTTCGTCTCAGACATCATTCCGTTGCGTCCTGCCCCTTACCGTCTTTGGTCTTCGAAAATGAAGATACTGAGGAAGAAGATCGATGATACATTGCGCAACAAGGCTGTCAGACCATCCACTTCCCCCAACGCTCCACTTATATTTTTAGTGCACAAACGACAGGAGGTGAAGACGGACCCGTTGTTGATTATAGAGCTCTCAATGAAAAGGTAGTTATGGTGTCAGTGCCCTTGCCTGATCTCCATCTTGTTCCCAGGGACGCTATTTTAATAGATCAAGAGCGCACTTCTGGCTTGAAAACATTTGTGTCCTTTGGAATAAACAAGGACTGAACCGTGGATTTACTTTCAAAATCTTTTCTTAAGAATTTACCTTACTTACTCGCGATTCATCAAGAACATTAACATATTTAATCACACTATGTGAGCGTGGAAGTAGTTGCCAATGGTAACTGATGAAACAAATTTAAAAAAAATCAATAAATAGAAATTTTATTCCTAAAAGCCATTAAAAAAACAGATTTAAAATTATAATCAGAAAGCATCCTGTAAATATCAAGTTACAATTTATTCAGAGGCAGAAATGACATTTTTTTTTTTGACAGTATTTGCTTTCGGGCTGAGAACCTTGCCACTCCCTTTTAACACGGCCGTAGTCACGACCGCTGACAACAACCTCCGAAAGACTACATTGGTGCAAATCTGCAACACACCAGATTACTTTAAATTAAAATTTTTAACAACTCACACAAGCACATAAACTATGCACCCCGTAAGAGGGATGGAAATGGTACAACACACTCACATTAAAAATTATTTGCCACCGAAAGTGCAACTTGTTTTTAAAAGAACTCTTACGGTGGAAGGGTGGAAACTTTATTTACTAAAATAACCATTTATATAGAATCGATGAAATGCAGTTTTACATAAAATGTACCAACATGCTCTACATTACACATATACCACCTCGCAAGATGATAGGCAAGATAAAAACACCTTAAGCAATAAATTCGTTAACACCGAATCCGACAAACATGACTGAGGCAGCTATTAACGTACGGCAGATTGACAGAGGGATTACCGAACAACCCGAACCGCAGATTGTTCTAACCCGCCCCAACTCCACAAGGGAAAACGGACCACCCAATTCATAAATAACTACCTTCCCGCGGGTGGGCAAAAGGGGAAGAATGGTGGGATGACCCCAAAACAAAGCGGCTGGTGACCTCACCAAGAAAACAAGTAGAATTTAACAGGTAAATGAAACAACATATCTCCAATCACTTAACTTCTAATAAACTGCGATTTCTGGCGACGACCTGGCGCAGCACCCCCAACGCTCTCCCGAACCGTACGCTGCCAGCCGCTTCAACGGACGCAGGAAGGCGCGCCGATTTCCCGTCTCACGGCGTCGCAGCTCGCCCCGGCCAGCCCGATGTCGTGGGTTGACTTGTGTTGCCCTCGTGTCAACCGCGAAGCCACTACCCCTCGCTATACGGCGCGGCCCACTGGACTCACGTGGGCACCTCACATGCGCCGACGCTCAAGACGGACCAGTCATCTTGTGTGTCAGTGTGCGACCGACCAACCGACCGATCCCACCGCCAATAACCGTTGCCCAAGCAACTCGAGCAGACTGGCGGCCTAACGCGCAGACTGAGATTCTTGAACACAGCCCCGAGCGGGCGACCACTAGCTGAGTCCTGCTACTGGCGGGTGGCAAGTAAGTTTCTGGCTTTAAAGTTTGATCCAAACGACAGCCATACTAGCACTCCGGACGAAAGACACTAACTGCCGCACAAATGAAAACGAGAGACAGACCAGCAACTGGAGACGCGAGACTGACCCAGCCTCACTCCGACTGACCACCTTCCGAGCTGATAGCGCCCCTTAAATGCACGTGAACAGGCAACCTTTCCCCTTTCTCACCAGATGGAGACACCAAAGCTGCGATTGCCACAGCGGCGCCACCGGCAGAAACGAAGGGCGACTGCTTCACACAACGCACTGCCGGGTTTGTTGGCACGACCCCCTTATTTTAGAAAATTCGTTCCTCACTTCGCTGACCTTGCTGCTCCCCTCAACCTCCGAGAGAAAAGGGAAGTTTTGAAACTTCCTGGCAGATTAAAACTGTGTGCCCGACCGAGACTCGAACTCGGGACCTTTGCCTTCTGCGGGCACGTGCTCTACCATCTGAGCTACCGAAGTACGACTCACGCCCGGTACTCACAGCTTTACTTCTGCCAGTACCTCGTGTCCTACCTTCCAAACTTTACAGAAGCTCTCCTGCGAACTTTGCAGAACTAGCACTCCTGAAGGAAAGGATACTGTGGAGACATGGCTTAGCCATAGCCTGGGGGATGTTTCCAGAATGAGATTTTCACTCTGCAGCAGAGTGTGCGCTGATATGAAACTTCCTGGCAGATTAAAACTGTGTGCCCGACCGAGACTCGAACTCGGGACCTTTAAGGGAAGTTTTGTCTGGCTGGGGCCACAGCACAGTCGGCTAGCCGCTTTTGAACCCTTAAAGACTGCTCTCGTTGATTTTCCTTTTCCTCCTTTACTTGCCATTCCGGATTTCCAGAAGAGTTCAAACCGATGCGTCCAATGCTGGCATTGCAGCTGTTCTTCTCCAGGAACATTCTGATTAGAGGCGCCCTTTAGCTTTTGCCTTCAGGAGGTTGGCTGGTCCTGAGCTTAAGTATCCTGTTTGTGTGAGGCCTTGGCTGTCTTCTTCGATGCCGATAAATTCAGATTTTATTTCGAGCACAGAGAGCTTGAGTATGAAAGTGACAATCAGGCACTGAACTGGGTCTTGGGACCCCACAGGATAACGGCAGGATAGTCAAGTGAGCTGTTCCAGTTTAAATTTCGTCATATTAGCGGCACCGACAGTAAGGTGGCCGATGCGCTTAGTCGCTTTTTGATGAGGGGAATCGGGAATTGGTGGTCAATGATTTGCTGGAAAGTCTGTCTATATGTGATGTTTCGACTGAGGTACCCCAGCTCAACAAGTCTCAGGCTTAAGCAGGATCAAGATCACCATTTCGGCCCAGTTAGGAAGCGATATGTAGGAGGCGAACTGATTCCTCGTTATGTATTACGAAAGGGTATATTGATACAAAGTCGGTAGAACTGATGGACCTAAAATTTGTTTACCCGTTGAACTCGTTCTCTGCAACTTCCAGTATTTTCACTATTCCTTAGTGGGTAGACCTTGACTAAAATTCGACGTCATCTCACATGGCCAACATTGTATAAGAATGGTCGCCGTTTGGTTAATGAGCGTGAGCTTTGCAAGATGTGTAAATCTGGGTCTAATTCGCGTAAGAGGCTTCTGTAGTCCGAAAGGGAGCAAGTTACCATGGATACACAGAGAGGTGGAGAAATGATCGTTCCTGGAGCAACAAAAAGAAAAGATAAATATTTCATGTAATTTAGGTACTCTTCTTGTGCCAGCTTTTGACAACTTAGAAAAGATCAAAGTGCAGTCAGCAGCCGTCACGTTCGCAACATAGTAATTATCGTGGAGCGATTAAGAACTTAGTCACTTGCAAGTGAAATCAGGCGCTAACACAAAAGGAAGAAGAGCAGCTAGATTGTTCTTTCTTCTTAACTGATTAAATCGTATCTAGTACTGTTATAGCAGTAAGAATTGGGCAATAAAGAGCTACATTAAATATCGTGATGTTACGTTTTTGAATAAATGCAGGTTACGGTGAAGACTGCCAGAGAATGAACCACGGATCGTGAACGTGATAGTGATGCTACGCCGGAATCCGAAGAAACGGGTAATCAGGAACTACGACCGGCAGATCTGATGACTGAATTACTAATAAAGATGAGAGTCAATGTTTTCGACTGACGAAATAGCGAAGGACGAGAATGTTATGGCTCATGAGGTTTATGAAAATTGTATAAATTGGGATGCTATAGCGAGAAACTAGACTATGGCTGAAGAAATAGATAGCGGAGATGGCGCAGAATCGCTCTCTGATGCTGTCGAAGGTTGGTATGGTGAAAGAAGGGCGAAAATAAAGGGATACCTATTTCAGCGTAGGTACCAACACTCAATTTTTGAGAAAGTGATGGTCAAACTTTTGAAGCTACGTCAGTACACTCGCGCAGCGGCTAAGAGCACAATATCGAAATTACGCGCTCACTGTCCAAATCCAATCTTAAGTGTTGTTTTCCTTTTGTTGCCGCGGAACTACGTCACATCAGTATTTGTGATACCGTAAAGTACAATGGAATTATTGACAAAAGAAATAAACATTTCAAGTCTTATTAGGAATACTGTGTGTCATGACAAATCTTAAGAGTAACTGGAATTGAGAAATATAATTCTAGTACCCGTATAACAATTTTTGCTTTGGCTTTCATCCTTCAGAAGAACTAGTCTATTCACAAAACATTCAAAGGATAAAAATTGGGGGCGCCACAAGTGATGTGCCAAGGCACATATACCACATCACACCTACGATCTGGAGATAATTTCGCGGTAAACCACAAATATCGAAGAGTTTTCTGTAACGCTGGAGGCTGTAAATTATTATGAACCAAGATCTGTAATCTACTGCATCGCTACTACTTACTTCCTTATTTATCTGCGCTATGAGAGTACGGAAGTTCTGTAATCGCTGTATGTAATTATTCATCTGTCAGTAACAGTATACGTCGCAGGGTTTACATAACGGCGTATTCTTCGGCGGAATGACTTTTAATGAACACATCGGTTTTCCAATTTCATCGATAAACCGCCTACCGTATGAGGAGGGATCTTTTTTCCTGTCCCACGAGTCATCAATGTACGGAAGCGGCTCACTTTATACAATTCCCAAAACTTTATCCGGAAAGTGATATCATGTTTCTTTTGTTAGTTTCCCGATTTTTTGGCTGTTGGGCTCATATTCTGACGTCGTTCCATTAACTGGTTCATGTCTTGATGAATTAGAGAACGAAATTTGTCACTAACATCTTAAAGATAGCACGTCTGTGGAAAGTGCTAATTCGTGTCAGTCGTAAGAAATTCATATTTTTAATAAGATACGAAATCATTATAATTCCGTTGTATTTCACGATGTCATAAAATGATTTAATCTCACGTACTTCTTAGACAACAAAACAATGAAGAACGTAAGACTGGATTTAAACTTACACACGTGAGTTGCGTTTACGTGTGTGTGTGTGTGTGTGTGTGTGTGTGTGTGTGTGTGTGTGTCGTTGACATCGTTAATGGCCGAAAGCTTTAATTCTGAGAGTCTTTATGTTGTGCCTATCCGCGACTCAGCACCTCTGCTACATGGTGAGTAGCAACTTTCCTTCTCATAATCACCTTCCATCCTGGATTTTCCATTATTTGAAAGTTCTTATTTGATTAAATTTATATTGGCCTGTAAAAACATTACCTATCAGTGTGCTATATCCCTGCACCATCTGAGTAGGAGACTGGTGTGAAACTGAAAGAGCCAAGTAATATTTCAAGGTCAAGCTCTGTATTAGACTCTTTCAGAAAATCTATATTGCAATCCCCACAGTCAATTTGCTTCCCTCTGATAACACAAAGAAACCATGTTTTTGAAAAATAGCTGAAAATTTCCCAGTTTGGACCTATACAAAGTTACAATTATAAACGTACCATTATTTAGTTCAAGCTCACACACAGATGCTTCTATATGATGATATAAACAATTTTTTTCGTTTCTAAATGTTTCTACAAATATAAACGTACATAGCAACGCCTCCTCTCCTCGTAGTGTCTCTACCTACATGTGCTGAAAGCTTAAATGCACCTACATTTCTTTTCCATATCTCTGACTGTTGTTCAGACACGCACAGTACATCCACCCCACCCGGAGTTTCTAAATCTTATAAACAAAAAAAGCTCATCTACTTTGTTTTTTAATCCCCTGATATTCCGATACAATCTATTAACATTATTTTTCACTAACTTTTTTTGAGAACCTTGCGATGTTTAACATCTCTAGTATCTCCACTTCTGAGCTTCTCATTAAGCTTAATTTTATGCAATATTAAATCGCTGGACACTGATCTTACACTAAATTTGCTATCATCACAGCCAATTTACCCTTCTCTTTCCTACTGGAACACAGACCATACCTTGTGAAGTCCCACCTACCAATTGCTCCAACAGAAACTAAACGTACGCCTGACGAAGTAGCTGTCCGAAACAGCTGATCTAGCTCCATATTGACCCTCCTGACAGGGCTGTTCAGTTGGGGCTGATCATCCTTTATGAAAGCAGGAACCAAGGCAACATTTACATGGCTCGTTGCAGATGATCTTTTTATCGGGTCACATTCAGTATTGTAGCCCTGATCGCAATCAATACTGTTAGCCGCTCCACCCACTACTACGTGATCCTGCTTTGTGAAACCCATGCGCAATGATCCTACATCCTCTTTCACTTGGCTAGGACATGCACTGGGCTTGAAAAATACTTGGTATGTGGTGCCTAATTTTTCCTGCAACATCTGGCCATTACCTTTACCAACAGACCTTTCCTACTTTCTAATTTTTTTGTAATAGTTGGTTTCCTGGTAAAAGTAAGTACGTATATTACTAAGACTTGTTTGGTTGACTGATGTAGCAAGGTAAATCTGTTGTTTGTGCCAGTGATTAAACTGGAAGCTACTGTTCTGTGGGCCTTGTTCGTTGCTAGCACTTCCCCCGTCTCCACGCTTCTCCCTCGTCAACTGCATCAGTTCCTTCCTACAACTATCCAGTACAGCCTTAAGGGCTCTAATTTTCCTTTTTTGTTCAGCTATTTTCCTATCCTCTGAAAGCACTCCGCAATACTATGGAAAACTCACTTTCACAGTGTCCCGCCACAACATTCCCCGTAAAGCAACCATCTGTCACAACCGCTGCACAGGATTCCACAATTAAATTTCCTGTGATAACTTAAACAATTCTCGCTCATGGTTATTTACAATATTTTTACAAGATTTATGTAATAACAACGGATCACAAGTCACTAAAGTTACGTGGAACACTAATATGTGTGTATACAATTAATATAGTAACGTAATGCACTTAAAATAACGTTACAGCAGAATACTTGTATACCGGTACCCGAAAAATTAGGCCTGGGATCGCGTATGTGCGACATAGACTTCACTCGTTTTGAAAATAAATAAAAGATAGGACTTATAACCTTTAATTCCCGAAGTGTAAAAGGCGCTACCAAATATATCTATAAAGAAAACAAGTTAAATTCTTCCGTTTATATCTTAGGAAAAGTCTTAAATTCGCATGTAAACCTACGTCTAAGTACGCTGAAACTGGCCCTTAGTCTACTTTTTTTCCTTCGAGAAATACTTTGAAACGAGTGAAGCCGTCGATAGCATGAAATAGGCTCCGTTATGTGAGTTAATTTGACCTGCATTTGCAGACTGACGATAAAGTACACGGGGAGACACATAGGCGTCATTGACTAATTAGAACACTTGTGAATTGGAAGCGTGTGGGCAAAAACTATGGTTCTGTTTGCTTGTAGGCTGTGTCAAGTAACTTTTTATCAGCAGTGTGTGGTAGTCATACCACCGTTTATTTTATGAGTGCTATTGTCTCCATAATCACCAATTTTGGCGTTGCCAAGTAAAACAAGCACAAACATTCCACACGAACATTCAGGAAAACATAATAAGACTGCGAAATCGTTGCGTAAGAGAATTAGACCTACAGGGAACAGGAAGGGACAGCGTATCCCACTCACCTGCATGCTGTCATTTCGTCTCACATTTGTAACACAAGGTATGGCTGACCGTGAGGACAACAAATTGCAGATCTTAAAAACCATTCAAAAGCCAAGATGGCACAAAATATTTTTGTATTCAAGACAACCGGTTTCAACAGTCTTAGCAGTCATCTCAGGTCTTAAAAACTTATGTGGTAAAATATATTCATTCAAGTTTAACCTCATGCACAGGGTGTAAAGTGGATAAAACTCAGCACGTTATAACCGTTTGCCATCGTTAAAATACTGAAAAACACACAGCACCATGTAAAAAATCCATATGAACATACATATTGCTCACAGTGCTTGTTATGATACATGTACGGTACTCAATCAATTGTTGTGTACTTGGGTTTTTAATAGTTTTAAAAAATTAAAACACATCGCCCTTAAGTATTCTCATAACGAGAAACTTCAATGATATTGCAGTCCAAGAAGATATCGTGCCACAGTGTACGTCATTCTGGTAGCTCCAGCGGTATGGAGAAACCCTAAACCGAATGTGGATGGCGCACTGCCCCCGAACACGTGACTTCATGCTCCAGCTTAAGGACCTTTCAGTCTGTGATTCCCGCGTCGTAGAAGTCACTGTATGCCATTTCAACAGAATGAATTTTATACTGTGATGGAGATGGGGCTAAGCCCTCTGTCCTAGCTGTTGTCGAGACGTGCTAAAAAATTTTAAGTATTTCTGCGTAGTGTTTCGACTCGAGACTAAGCTCATTATTTTTGTTCTAATGATCAACCAGCGAAAGATCTTGTTACCTTCATTCTTTCAATTCAATCACTTTTCACTATGTTTTGGAAATGGGGAAATGTATGATTGTGTGCGTGTTCTAGTAAAAGCTTTTTCTTCTTCTGCCACTTTTACCCACATACGTCCTGTAACTTTATTATCGGGTACTTTTGAATATGTATGTAGCCCTCTAATTAAAGCTTTGTATACGACTTGTAGGTCTGAAGATGACCACAGTAGTGGTCGAAACCGGTCACCGTAATAAACAAATTGTGATCAAGACTGGTTTTGATAGTAAATATTTATTATCGGTGCTAAAGATCTTAATGTCGTGTGCCCATACACACATTACCACTATCTCATTGGTACGAAATGAATGTATCCATGGGAACATCAATGAAAACGACAGGCGAGACATTTGAAGCTGTCAGAAGAATGAATCAACAGCCGCCAGTGTACATTTCCCGCAAGGAACCGCAAAGATAAGACAAAGCAGAGCTCATACGGAGGCATACGGATAGTCTTTTCTTTTTCCTTTGCTCTTCTTGCGAGTGGATCGGTGAAGGAAGTGATTAGTGTAGCGGTATAAAGTAACTTCCGTCATGCACCATACGGTGACTTGAGGCTGTAGGTATAGGTGAAGATGTAATGACATCCAATGCGAATCAGCAATGCAAATTACGCAACAACAGACCTCTGATTCCCACTAGCGGTGACGTAAGAGTTTAACAGAGCTCTGATGTCAGAATTACTCTGTAAGGAATTCACGTAAGCAAACCTTATCACAGGCTATTCACATCTTTAAGATACTTAAGAATTGTGCATGTTCTAGTGAATAGTATCTACAAAACATCCTAAACTCACGTTCAGAAGAAACAGAACGCCTTGAACGACTGGAGATAGGGCGTTTATATTCACAGGACATGTACATTACGTTTTGCAGAAATGATTAGCATTTGAACCATGTCGACCTACGGGTTCAAGATCAACATCAACATCGCGGCGCAACGTTGTCTAACGGTAAAATGTGCCGGTTGCTCTCGTTGTCGCTATGAGCCGAGGGTGATGGATCATTGACTTGAGCAGACCTGCAGAATGCCTCGCAGGTGTATACGCGAACCGTATTGTCAGATCAGTAAGTTTAAAAATGGGTGCATTAATGTCGTGAGAGAACGTGATGAGGGTCATAGAACACGACGAAATGGGTCGCGTCTCATCACCCAGACCCCCCTCCTGAGAATACTGACATCTCATCCGAATGGCACTGCAGGACGGATATGTGTCCTCCTCGGCTCTGGCGCTGTAGTGGAATAGTGTAACACATCGTACCCTATCTAGGGTGACTGTCCGTCGCAGTGCATTACGGCAAGGATTACGTAGGCGTCGTCCACTTCTCCACCTACCTATGCAAAATGTGCAGAAACATGCTAGACGGCAAGGGTGAATGGAACGACATAAGTGGGGACGGGAATGGCGTCATATTGTGTTTTCGAGCGAATTCAGGCACTGTTTATTTGAAAATGATGGCCGCATTTTGGTTCGCCGCAGACAAGGGAGCGGCATCACAATGACTGCATTCGCACAAGGCATAGCGCCAGCTCAAGGCCTTACGGTGTGGGTGCTATTGGGTACATCCATAAATCACCACTGGTGAGGGCACAGTGACCAGTGTGACCTACGTGAATGACATCCTGCTAACCTAAACTATACCCTTCCTGCGCAACACCCCAGACGACACTTTTCATCAGGATAATGCACGTCCATATGCTGCTGCACGAACACGTGCCTTCTTGTTGTCACAGGATGTCAGCCTTTGGCTCTGGCCCGCCAGATCACCAAACTTGTCACCAATCGAAAATGTTATGGTAATATGACGGGTGCAGCAGTATGACCCAATCCAAACCTCCACATGAACACTGAAACCAGGTAGACGCAGCGTGGAAGGCTATCCCACAGGACGCCATTCGCGCCTTACACACATAGATGCCATCAAACATGGTACAAGTCATCAGGGCTCTTGGCGGACTCTGTACCTACGAGGCAACAGGACACATGGTGAACCGAGATGTCTGATATATTAGTCATTTTCGCAGAACGTACTAATGTACATGTCCTGTGAATAGGAACGTCCTATCTCTAGTCGTTCAAGGGGTTCTGTTTTTTCTAAACAGTAGTGTATTTAAAACTAAATTTAAGATCGTCAGTCATATTTGTCGCGCTCAGATAAATGCGTTCATCCTCCTCATTAAGACAAGAATATACTACAGCGGAGACCAGTCAAAGAATGTAAAAAATTACATAGATTGCTAACAATGATGAAGGCAAAAGATAAAGGAAAACGACTGCTCATTTTTAAACAATGGCTACTTTCGGAGCGTTTAACGTCCGCAAGAGGATAACGGAATGCGATAGAGATTTTATGAGACGACTGCAAGCTCTAGGTGAAGCTATTAACATAAACATGACAACGCGCTGGAGATAAAAATGTGTTGCAAAACTTGGCACTGGGTGCACTGTCACATCGAAAACTCTCGCCGCTCTGTCCTAAAATACTACATTCACCTAGCTTTGTCGATTTACGACTATGCGGAAAACAAATTAAAATGCTTACATGCATTGAAATGAGGCGACATAGAGGTTTTTAATGACAGTTAACTTACTTTCATTCGTGACATGTTGCAGTTACTGGAAGGTCGTTCGTAAGTGAGTTCAAAGGGTAACAACGTTAGATTACAAGCACAGCCTGAAAGATTTGTCCTTCTCAGTCCTGCGATAAGAAGGCTAATCCACTTTTCACTGATTTCTCCGAGCGAGTAATCGGCCAGTTTGTGAGACTTTCTTTTTCTATTATGCACCGTTATGCTGCTACATCACAAAGAGCCGTGTCTCGGCAGTCGTCCGTGAGGCGGATGTAGTGTTTTATGTAGTGAATATTTTAAAATTCAGCTGCCTAGAAACTGGACCAAAACCTTTAACCAAAGCGAACAACTCGTGAACAGACTTCAAGCCATGCTGCATTCTGAAAATAGAGACGTATTCGGATCCGTCGTACGTACAATGTGGCCTAATTTACGATTACTTACTTACACGAATAGCCACACTCGATAACTATTATTCGCTAAAAGCTATAATTGAAATATTTAAAGGAAAATAGCAGACTGTACTCTGAATAATGAAAAAAGGACCAGAAATGTTTCAGGTGACTACCCTCCACACACACACACACACACACACACACACACACACATACACACACACACGCAACCACACCGTTTACCACAATATCTCGACATGCTTCATCAATTTTCAATCATACTGCCTTTTACAGTCCCCGAACAAAATCGTTTCTACTGCCCATAAGCTGGTAGACAAATCTCTCATTAAACAAGAATCCAGAATAGCAAATCTTAATCTCAGAAAAACCTATAATATTAATCAATAACAAGTTTTGTTGTAACAATATAAGCAAACGAATAGAAATAGTTTCTATAATTACTAAATGCCGCTCGTTAAAAGAAATAACTCTCGTCCTTTTCTAATATGATGATACCCACTCGTTCACATGTCACTCTCATCTTCGTTCTATGATCTGTTTAGGTAGTCCTCTTCAATCTCAACAGATGGCAGTACTGTCGTCTCATGGGTAGCATTTTATACGAATGGGTGGCTTCTGTTATTTCGGATATGTCCGAAACACAGGCACCACGTATTCGTATAATTGATTGTCCTCGATGGTCAATAAATCCAAAACCTTCAGTGCTGATGCACGATATCGTTCGAACTCTGGGACAGTCTAAATATTAGTGAGCATGGAGGACACGAGTGGGTACAGCGGATAGGTGGCGAGTGTGTCCGTGCGTTTGCGATTAACACTGTGGCCGCTGGACGCTGTGCTTAACGCAGCTGCCTGGTCAGTTGTAGATCCTGAGTTAGTCCCGGTCCGGCACACGTTTCCAACCGTCGCCGCAGATTCCGCATAAAAATCTCGATGCAGCTCGTATCAGTTCCTTTCCTTCCCTTCCCATCCTGCAATTTATATAATATGGATAGTCTTTTCTCTCTCCATCAAAAGTTCTAACAAGGGAACCTTCCCATCGTACCCCCCTCAGATTTAGTTATAAGTTGGCACAGTGGATAGGCCTTGAAAAACTGAACACAGATCACTCGAGAAAACAGGAAGAGGTTGTGTGGAACTATGAAAAAAATAAGCAAACTATACAAACTAAGTAGTCCATGCGCAACATAGGCAACATCAAGGAGACCCTGAGCTGAGGAGCGCCGTGGTCCCGTGGCTAGCGTGAGCAGCTGTGGAACGAGAGGTCCTTGGTTCAAGTCTTCCCTGAAGTGACAAGTTTAATTTTTTATTTTCAATTATTTTGCGAAGCTGCACAGGTACACAGAGCAGTATTGTTTACGTGATCGTGTGTCAATTATCAAAGTTCAGGCACTCAAACATAATCAACTTCGCTCTCCAAAATTCCAGGACATGTTCAGATTTGCTTGGACATATGCAGGATTTGACGGTCTAAACACGGAAAAATTTGAAAACGTTAAGAACATATGTTTTGACAGACCACAGGGAAAACTGTGCGACTGTGAAACTGTTGCATTCATTTGTTGCAGTTTATGTGACAAACTCTTACGTTTTCATCACTTTTTTGGAAGTGATTATCACATTCTCAAGAAAACCTAAATCGGGCAAGGTAGAAAAATCTTTTTACCCATTCGCCAAATGTACAAGTTAGGTGGGTCGACAGCATATTCCTGTCATGTGATGCACATGCCGTGACCACTGTCGTATATAATATATCAGACGTGGTTTCCTGTGGCGGAATCGGTTGACCTAAGACCTTGCGATCAAATGTTTTCGGTTCCCATTGGAGAAGCACGTCCTTTCGTCTACTAATCGCACGGTTTTGCGGTGCGGTCGCAAAACAGAGACACTAAACTTACACTCCTGGAAATTGAAATAAGAACACCGTGAATTCATTGTCCCAGGAAGGGGAAACTTTATTGACACATTCCTGGGGTCAGATACATCACATGATCACACTGACAGAACCACAGGCACATAGACACAGGCAACAGAGCATGCACAATGTCGGCACTAGTACAGTGTATATCCACCTTTCGCAGCAATGCAGGCTGCTATTCTCCCATGGAGACGATCGTAGAGATGCTGGATGTAGTCCTGTGGAACGGCTTGCCATGCCATTTCCACCTGGCGCCTCAGTTGGACCAGCGTTCGTGCTGGACGTGCAGACCGCGTGAGACGACGCTTCATCCAGTCCCAAACATGCTCAATGGGGGACAGATCCGGAGATCTTGCTGGCCAGGGTAGTTGACTTACACCTTCTAGAGCACGTTGGGTGGCACGGGATACATGCGGACGTGCATTGTCCTGTTGGAACAGCACGTTCCCTTGCCGGTCTAGGAATGGTAGAACGATGGGTTCGATGACGGTTTGGATGTACCGTGCACTATTCAGTGTCCCCTCGACGATCACCAGTGGTGTACGGCCAGTGTAGGAGATCGCTCCCCACACCATGATGCCGGGTGTTGGTCCTGTGTGCCTCGGTCGTATGCAGTCCTGATTGTGGCGCTCACCTGCACGGCGCCAAACACGCATACGACCATCATTGGCACCAAGGCAGAAGCGACTCTCATCGCTGAAGACGACACGTCTCCATTCGTTCCTCCATTCACGCCTGTCGCGACACCACTGGAGGCGGGCTGCACGATGTTGGGGCGTGAGCGGAAGACGGTCTAACGGTGTGCGGGACCGTAGCCCAGCTTCATGGAGACGGTTGCGAATGGTCCTCGCCGATACCCCAGGAGCAACAGTGTCCCTAATTTGCTGGGAAGTGGCGGTGCGGTCCCCTACGGCACTGCGTAGGATCCTACGGTCTTGGCGTGCATCCGTGCGTCGCTGCGGTCCGGTCCCAGGTCGACGGGCACGTGCACCTTCCGCCGACCACTGGCGACAACATCGATGTACTGTGGAGACCTCACGCCCCACGTGTTGAGCAATTCGGCGGTACGTCCACCCGGCCTCCCGCATGCCCACTATACGCCCTCGCTCAAAGTCCGTCAACTGCACATACGGTTCACGTCCACGCTGTCGCGGCATGCTACCAGTGTTAAAGACTGCGATGGAGCTCCGTATGCCATGGCAAACTGGCTGACACTGACGGCGGCGGTGCACAAATGCTGCGCAGCTAGCGCCATTCGACGGCCAAAACCGCGGTTACTGGTGTGTCCGCTGTGCCGTGCGTGTGATCATTGCTTGTACAGCCCTCTCGCAGTGTCCGGAGCAAGTATGGTGGGTCTGACACACCGGTGTCAATGTGTTCTTTTTTCCATTTCCAGGAGTGTTTTACAGTGAACAGAGACGTCAATGAACGAACGGACAGATCGTAAGTTTGCGAAAATCAAGAAAGTAAACTTTTCACTCGAGGGAAGAGTGGAACCAAGGACCTCTCGTTCCGTAGCTGCTCACGCTAACCACGGGACCACGGCGCTCCTGAGCTCGTACTGCCCTTGATGTTGCGTATCTTGCTCATGGACTACTGAGTTTGTATATTTTGCTTATTTTGTTTCATAGTTCCACATAAATTCTTCCTGTTTTCTCGATTGATCTGTGTTTAGATTTTCAAGACCTATCCACTGTGCCAACTTATAACTAAATCTGAGGGGGGTGCGATGGGGAGGTTCCCTTGTAAGTAGTTTAAAACTGTTCTACTTAAATTACATAGGATCTAGTCACCTAAATGTGATCATCGTCTGTGTTCCACATCAACATGCAGTACTATTCGCAGACGGCAGATGGCAGCACTAGCAGAGGATGGTGCGTAAAGCATGTACGTGGTCAGCCATGCCAGTTCGCATCTATCACTGGATCGCCGTATCAGGGGACGATTCTTGGTGGTTCATGGCGCGAGGAGCTTTGACGGGCACGATGGTAGACAGTTAGAATTTGAGGCACCGAAATGGAAGTACTTGCGGGGCCCGAGGCCGGTTTACCTCTGCTATCTGGAGCCGACAGTAAACGGCTTTTGTACAGCACAGCTCATCCGGCAAAGACGGTGTTTTGGGTTGGCTGCAGTGGCGATGGGACTCTGGAAATTTGTCAGTGCCGAGCGTGTGTACCACTGCCGTACCGATTCATCAGAACGGCCTGTTTGAATTGGTTATATTTCAGGGGCTTAATGTGAACCACGTTGAGTGCTGAGCAGTGTGTTGTTCTTCCTTTTAAATACAGCCAAGTCTAAATTTAATCAGAGTGTTTTTTTCACAGTAATCATTTTAGTTAAGTATTCGTAAAACATTTTGGTAGGGGTGTTTAGTTGACCCACCCTGCAAAAGTAAGAACATAATTTTCCACTGTAGTTATGGCAGTGTGGTTTGACATCTGAGCTTCGGTTGCTTAGCCGCTTCAAATATTATTTACATTATTAAGAGCTGCTGCCGCGAGGGATTAGCCTAGCGGTCTACGGCGTTGCAGTCATGTACTGTGCGGCTGCTCGCGGCGGAGGTTCGAGTTTTCTCTCGGACATGGGTGTGTTTGTGTTTGTCCTTAGGATACATTATGTTAAACAGTGTGTAAGCTTGTGGACTGCTGACCTTAGCAGATATGACCCATAAGATTTCACACACATTTGAACATAAGAGCTGCCCAATTCGTTACTTATGGCTAGTGTCTTACTGCAAAACATGTTAGAAGGCAAGAGTTAGAATTTTCTTCCATTTCAGAATAGTATTTAAAGACTGTTCCTGCTGGATATGCAGTACACTAACTGTCAATTAATTTTGGCGGCATGTAAGATTTGTTTGATTTCTCATTCCTGGAATCAGAGTGCTAGCTAGTTGTTTAGTGCTTGGTTGCTCTTCACCATATTCGCTGATTGGCCAGATGCTTGTTTTTTACTTATTTATGTTTGGCTCTTCGTTGGGAATATAATTTAATATGTGCCGGCTATTGTAAAGCTGTGCACTGTTACCAGTATTCTAAGGTTAGTTCTTAGTCTGTTGCAGTTCACGTTATATCGGACCTGCCCCATCCACCAGCACACCCGTGAGTGGCGAGTTCACACCACCCATCCTGCCCGTCGTGTTATTCCTTCTGTCGCGGAACTGACTTGTATCCGTCTAACTTCCACTGCTTTTATGACTGGGTGTTATGTGGTGTCCTTCGGTTAGTTAGGTTTAAGTAGTTCTAAGTTCTAGGGGACTTATGACCATATATGTTGAGTCCCATAGTGCTCAGAGCCATTTGAACCATTTTCTACTGCTTTTAAACTTATGTCGCCAACAGACGTTACAGATCGCTTGTGTGGCCCCCGTTTTTGCTAAAAAATTTGCCGCAATCATTAAGATTTTATACTTACAAGCCAATTGAAAATTTTTGTGAATGTTAAGGTTTTGGTTATTAACAAGAAGCTTGGCTGACTTCAGGTAACGCTTGTAAGTAGGCCGTTTAGGTTTGCATGTTGGTAACGCCAAGTAGCGCTCTATACGAAAATCACTGACTGTGCTGTGTGAAGGCTGTGGTTGGTTTGCATTGTTGGAGTAATATTTGACATTGTAGTGTTGGGCAGTTGGCTGTTAACAGCGCGTAGCGTTGCGCAGTTGGAGGTGAGCCGCCAGCAGTGGTGGATGTGGGGAGAGAAATGGCGGAGTTTTGAGAGCGGATGATCTGGACGTGTGTCCACCAGAGACAGTAAATTTGTAAGACTGGATGTCATGAACTGCTATATATATTATGACTTTTGAACACTATTAAGGTAAATACATTGTTTGTTCTCTATCAAAATCTTTCATTTGCTAACTATGCCTATCAGTAGTTAGTGCCTTCAGTAGTTAGAATCTTTTATTTAGCTGGCAGTATTGGCGCTCACTGTATTGCAGTAGTTCGAGTAACGAAGATTTTTGTGAGGTAAGTGATTTGTGAAAGGTATAGTTTAATGTTATTCAGGGCCATTCTTTTGTAGGGATTATTGAAAGTCAGATTGCGTTGCGCTAAAAAATATTGTGTGTCAGTTTAGTGTTGATCAGAATAGGTAAAGAGCGAAATGCGAAATGTCTGAGTACATTCAGTTCTGCTCAGCTGTTTCAAAAGCGAATAATGTAAGATGTTTATCAGCACAGTAATTCACTAATTTTTCTAAGGGTACATTACATACGCTTAATGTTCGACAAATTTCTTGGTTTAACTGTTTAAAAGACCATTTTCTGACGTCAATTGCTACTCTCATTTCCTCGTTAATATTCGATAAGTTGTTTAATTTTTAAAAGGCTAATTTACCGACCCAATAGGGTTGTTAACCTTTATTTAAATGAAAGATCATTAATGTTTTCAATTGTGAACGCACGCTGCTTTCTTGCCCTCTGGCCCAGTCCTACCGCTCAATGGCGTATTCAAAAATGGTTCAAATGGCTCTGAGCACTATGGGACTTAACATCTATGGTCATCAGTCCCCTAGAACTTAGAACCACTTAAACCTAACTAACCTAAGGACAGCACACAACACCCAGCCATCACGAGGCAGAGACAATCCCTGACCCCGCCGGGAATCGAACCCGGGAACCCGGGCGTGGGAAGCGAGAACGCTACCGCACGACCACGAGATGCGGGCAATGGCGTATTATGCTGCTTTACTGTAACTACACCCAGTACAGGCGGGACGGGAAAACAGTTGTAATACAGAAAGAGAGCGATTTACCTGACATCAAAGTGGATTTGATCATTGGGTTTCGGGCCGACGGAATCAGTTCCGATGCGTCATGTCTGTGGACTATTCGCTCGCTGTCGTGGTTAAAGTATACTATTCCTGGCAAAAGGGCGCTATCCGAATCTAGCGCCGGGACTGTAGATGACAGGGATGAACGAGGGCTGCGGAGATGTGTACGGGCAAATAGGAGTGCAAATGGTGACCAACTGTCCTCGCAGATGAACCGAAAGGCTACCAATAGCGAACGTTGCTACTCACCAGCCTCCGCAGCTGGCGCCTCGTTCGTGCACCCACGCAGACAGGCGTACATTGGTGACGTAGGCTGGAGTTTGCACGCCAGTACACAACTGGGCATCAGGTGAGTGTCAAGTAGCCTTTTCAGATTAATCACGTTTTATTCTCCATCGTTGATGGGTACGGTGTGAGAGGTGTAAAAGCAAACATTTTGCATACATTACGGTGTGCGAATGTTTTCGTGACGTTACCTGCGTGATGTCGTCACTCTGGAAAGCGCAGTAGAGCAACGACAGTATGCGTCTATCCTTGGAAACCACGTCCACCTCTACATGCGGTTTGTTTTTCGTCGACACGACGGTACCTGCCAGCAAGATAACGCAGCGTGTGACACAGCTTGTAGTGTTGTGCGCTGTTCAAAGAGCAACAGGATGCGTTTTACCATATCCCCTCCCCCACCCCTCCCCTCACCAGAAACACTATGCATTAAAATCCGATCGAGCATTGGTGAAACCACGTCGATCTGGCCGTTTGTGCCACGGAAACTCAACTGAGAAACGTGGCACATCTGGACACGACTTTGGACTCACTGCTCCATACTGCTGACAGTGCCTTCCAGAGCTACAATGACTCTCTTCCTCCACGGGTGGCAGCGGTCCACGCTGAAAAAGATGGTTATTCAGGTTTTCACAGGTGGTCACATTGTGTCCCATGCTCACTGTAGCGCTCGGTTGTTATTTTCTTCCAGTAATCGAATTTAAAACAAAATCATACAACAAATTTCGTAAAGAAACTGTCCACACTGCGGTCGTCCCTCCGCCCTCTTCTGATGGAGCGCTGCACGATGTGGGATCCTTAGCAGATAGGATTGAGAGGGGATATCGAAAAAATTCAAAGAAGTGCCGCTCGTTCTGTGCTATCGTGTAACAAAGACACAGTGTCAGTCATTAAAACTAAGCCGTTTTTCGTTTCGACGAGGTCTTCAGTCTTCCAGTTATCAACGTTCTCCTCCGATTTTTTAAGTTCTCGCATACTTGGGAAGAAATGAGCATCTTAATAAATAAAGCAAGTCAGAGCTTTCTTGGAAAAGTCTAAGTGTTCGTTTATCACACGTGCTGTTCGGTGGTAGACGTTCTACAAATCCTCTGCCAGACTCTTAATTATGGATTCGAAGTAGTCTGTAAATTGCCTGATTGACTCGTTTCATATGATACCAATTCCTATCACTCTGATAGGGAGAACGAATACCGCATTCAATAATAACAGAAATTATTACAGCAGCTAAGTAGCTAATACCTTGTAACACCCCATTTAGCGATTGTAATTTGAACGCACTTGTCTGTAGGGGCAACGAGTGAGGAATTTCAATCGTTAATAACCTGAGATTTCGGATGCAGTAAAATTTCATTTTTGACCAGCACGTCTAAGGAGCAAAGGGATTCCACACGGCAGACGAGCACGACTGAGGCACGCCCAGGACTGGGCCGCGGGCTGCTCTCTCTTTGTGTCTTCGCACAAAGGGCTGGGAGGTTACACTTTAAAATAATGCAGGAGCGGAGAGCGGCAGCAAACAAGCGCGTCTTGCGTCCCGGGGTGGTAAGGCTGGCGCCACACTGTCGCTTAGCACTTTCCAGACTCCTTCCTCTTGCATACGAGGGAACGTGTAGCTTACAAATGTGGGTGCTCGTTCGTGCCGTGCCTAAGAGTTTCAAGGAGTGACAATTTCCCCCAAATTTATTCCATACTCTGTAACAGATTGTGCAGTTGGATTGAAAGACGTAATACTTGTGTTGTCAAAGTCAAGCTGTCATCTTAAACTTCTCCTATAGTGCCTTAAATCAATGGATATCGTGAACCCCATTCGTTGTACAATTACACTCCTGGAAATTGAAATAAGAACACCGTGAATTCATTGTCCCAGGAAGGGGAAACTTTATTGACACATTCCTGGGGTCAGATACATCACATGATCACACTGACAGAACCACAGGCACATAGACACAGGCAACAGAGCATACACAATGTCGGCACTAGTACAGTGTATATCCTCCTTTCGCAGCAATGCAGGCTGCTATTCTCCCATGGAGACGATCGTAGAGATGCTGAATGTAGTCCTGTGGAACGGCTTGCCATGCCATTTCCACCTGGCGCCTCAGTTGGATCAGCGTTCGTGCTGGACGTGCAGACCGCGTGAGACGACGCTTCATCCAGTCCCAAACATGCTCAATGGGGGACAGATCCGGAGATCTTGCTGGCCAGGGTAGTTGACTTACACCTTCTAGAGCACGTTGGGTGGCACGGGATACATGCGGACGTGCATTGTCCTGTTGGAACAGCAAGTTCCCTTGCCGGTCTAGGAATGGTAGAACGATGGGTTCGATGACGGTTTGGATGTACCGTGCACTATTCAGTGTCCCCTCGACGATCACCAGTGGTGTACGGCCAGTGTAGGAGATCGCTCCCCACACCATGATGCCGGGTGTTGGCCCTGTGTGCCTCGGTCGTATGCAGTCCTGATTGTGGCGCTCACCTGCACGGCGCCAAACACGCATACGACCATCATTGGCACCAAGGCAGAAGCGACTCTCATCGCTGAAGACCACACGTCTCCATTTCTCCCTCCATTCACGCCTGTCGCGACACCACTGGAGGCGGGCTGCACGATGTTGGGGCGTGAGCGGAAGACGGCCTAACGGTGTCCGGGACCGTAGCCCAGCTTCATGGAGACGGTTGCGAATGGTCCTCGCCGATACCCCAGGAGCAACAGTGTCCCTAATTTGCTGGGAAGTGGCGGTGCGGTCCCCTACGGCACTGCGTAGGATCCTACGGTCTTGGCGTGCATCCGTGCGTCACTGTGGTCCGGTCCCAGGTCGACGGGCACGTGCACCTTCCGCCGACCACTGGCGACAACATCGATGTACTGTGGAGACCTCACGCCCCACGTGTTGAGCAATTCGGCGGTACGTCCACCTGGCCTCCCGCATGCCCACTATACGCCCTCGCTCAAAGTCCGTCAACTGCACATACGGTTCACGTCCACGCTGTCGCGGCATGCTACCAGTGTTAAAGACTGCGATGGAGCTCCGTATGCCACGGCAAACTGGCTGACACTGACGGCGGCGGTGCACAAATGCTGCGCAGCTAGCGCCATTCGACGGCCAACACCGCGGTTCCTGGTGTGTCCGCTGTGCCGTGCGTGTGATCATTGCTTGTACAGCCCTCTCGCAGTGTCCGGAGCAAGTATGGTGGGTCTGACACATCGGTGTCAATGTGTTCTTTTTTCCATTTCCAGGAGTGTACTTCATACGAAGTAGTGACATCTCTGTCTCTTTCCATACGTGGAAACTTCCACTGAGACATTTTCGAAATATTTTTTGAGGAGTTTGTCTCAATTTCTGCTCGTTATTTGCTGAACACTAGTTAGCGATTTTGACTGACAGAGGAAGTCTGGTTGTGGCTACTTTTTCACAGAATATACAGGAGAGCAGAGAAGGAAAGTTTTTCATCACTATGGTAGCAGATTTCGAGTGGAACGGATGCAGATGCACTGTTATGCCCCAGGCTAGTATCCCCAGTGGATACTAGAAATTCGTTCAAGCTCTGCCTTGGTAGCTGAACCGTGGATTTACTTTCAAAATCTTTTCTTAAAGAATTTATATACTAGCGATTCATCAAGAACATTAACACATTTAATCACACTATCTGAGCGTGGAAGTAGTTTCTTTTTTTTTTTAAAAAAAAAACACAGATTCAAAAAATTACAATCAGAAAGCTCCCTCTTAATATCAAGTTACAATTTATTAAGAGGCAGAAATAACAATTTTTTTTTTGACAGTATGAGCTTTCGGGCTGAGAACCTTGCCGCTCCCTTTTAACACGGCCGTTGTCACGACCGCTCACAACAACCTCTGAAAGACTACACTAGCGCAAATCTACAACACACCAGATTACTTTAAACTAAAAATTTTAACAACTCACACAAACACATAAACTATGCACCCCGTAGGAGGGATGAAAATGGTACAAAACACTCACATAAAAAAAAAAAAATTACTTGCCACCGAAAGTGAAACTTGTTTTTAAAAGAAAACTCTTTCGGTGGAAGGGTGGCAACTTCATATAATAAAATGACCATTTAAAAAAAAAAACCATGATATGCAGTCTTACATAAAATGTGCAAACATGCTCTACATTACACATATACAGCCTCTCAAGATGATAGGCAAGATAAAAACATATTTCAGAAATTCGGCCTTTACATCTTAAGCAATAAATTCGTTAACACCGAATCCGACAGACATGACAGAGGCAGCTATTAACGTACGGCTGACCGACAGACAGACAGACACCAACTGCCTAACAAATGCGGACGGGAGACAGACGAGCAAGCTGGGGACGAAAGACCTACCAAGAAAACAAATAGAATTTAACAAGTAAATGAAACAACATATTACGAATCACTTAACTTCTAATAATCTGTGATGTCTGGCGGAGACCTGGCGCAGCACCCCCAAAACGCTCTCCCGACCGTCCGCTAGCAGTCGCTTCAACGGACGCAGGAAGGCGCGCCGATATCCCGTCTCACGGCGTCGCAGCTCGCACCGGCCAGCCGATGTCGTGGGTTGACTCCTGTTGCTCTCGGGTCGGCCGCGAAGCCACTACTCCTCGCTATACGGCGCTGCCTAATGGACTCACGAGGCGACCTCACATGCGCCGACGTTAAGGCGGACAAGTCATCTTGTGTCTCAGTGCGCGACCGACCAACCGATCGATCCAACCGCCAATGACCATTGCCTGAACAAACTCGAGCAGACTGGCGGCCTAACACATACTAGCACTCCGGACGACAGACAGACACTGACTACCCCACGATGACCCGGCTGACCAACTGACCAGACTCGCCGCCTAGCGAGCTCATAGAGCCCCTTAAAAGCTCGTGAACAGGCTACCTTTCCGCTTTCCCGCCAGAGGGAGACACCAAAGCCGCGATTGCCACAGCGGCGCCACCGCCAGAAACGGAGGGCGACTGCTTTACACTACGCGCTGCGGCGCGCTCCTCAAAACAACAAATTTTTACCACGTCTCAGTAGCGCTAGGTAGCCGAACTACCAGTGTAAATGACCAGCAAATTGCCACATACGGGGAAATGCAGAGCGGGCTGTAGCAAACACACAACCTATCGCAGCGCGGGAAACGACACAGTTCCCAGATTTTTGAGCGAAGGTGCGATAATGACATCATGGAAGTCGAGAGATACATTCATACTAGTAAGAAAGCAGAGTTACATAAGGAAGGCTAGGGACACCGCAACGATAAGTATTCAGGTACCAAACCAGGCGAGGAGAATCTCTGAAAGATGAAATTGCGAAAGTCTGAAGTCATTAGGAGAGGTGGCAGCGAGGGGAAACCAGGACACATGATCTCATAGTCACCCTCATATTCGCAAAGCGGACTGGAAGAGCCAACATAAATACCGCACCCTTCTCATCAGTTGGCTGATTGCTAAGTAGTGATTGCTGACTGCCCAGTGTGTAAACTCAGTTGTTAGTTCCAGATAACCAGTTAAGGGCAGGCAATGGAGGGAGGCACTGGGCATATCTGTCTTCGATCGTCAGTGGAACCACGAGTTTGGCTGGAAGGACGCTGGTGCCGCCAGCTGCAGTGCCAACCTCCAAGGCAACAATGATGTGCCGCTGACGCCGCCATCACCCTGCAGGCCTGGTGGCGGTTTGACCTGCATGACGTGGGTGCTATCAGTCATTCGCCTTTGAGAAGAGGGAGGGGCTTGCGGTTGCTAATCCCACTCCTGTGAAAGGCTCTGATGCTGCTGGTTCCTGTCTCCTAAACGGGGGCCGAGAGCCGACACCTGTAGGCCATCGAATGTTGCAGGTGGACCTGGTGATTGGCTTCCGTGTGTAAATCTTTGAAGCCAATGAGAGCACTTTGGAGGTCGTAATTTAGAACAGGAAGCCACGGATCGACTGCTACCCCGTGACGTAGCACTCACCATCCGACACCGACACGCCCCTGCGCTGTCCGTACTGCGAAACGAGCTTGCGCTGGCTTGCTGCTGCTGACAGCTCAGCTGTGGCGCGGTGATTCGGAAGACCTGTATTGCTGCCCAATAAATGTGTTATTTTCAGTTATGTTTTTTGGCTCTCTCAAACGTTACTAGGTCCTCATCACAGCAACCTGTCTGGTTCTCTCTCCTGAAGACTGTAGGCATCTGGGACTGCACCCCTATAGCTCTTACTTCTCTAGTGCGAAATCTAGTCAGGCGTAGATTTTGCCTTCAGACCCTGAAGGGGTCTCTTTGTTCATAAACAATGTGTTGTTTCATGGTTTCGGAAACTGGCTGGGATACGAATCAGTTTGTGTTATTAACGCTATAAGTGATTTTAAGGAAAAAGGTGTTTATTCGAGTACCACATTAATATTTTTCATTCCACTCTGCTCTCTTGTGTGAAATTACACTAACAAATCATTGAGCATGACTAACTAATTTTCCCGTATAACATGATCAATGCAATTGTCTACTCCCTGGCGAAGAAAACATCGAACGAGATCCTTAGAGATATTTTTTTCCTTTCGTTTTCTCAGTTCCCTGTGGCCCACTCGACAGTGTTGCAGGTGCAATTAAGAAATTCCCCTTGTGTTTATTAATGGATATTTTGTTTTATTCCATACATAAATACCTTTTATGTCTCTTGATAACTTGGGTGCTAATGAGAGAAAATAAACTGGTCAAACAGGACTTGCGTGTTTTCGTAGCTTAGGCAATCCCTACCCCTTCCCGTTAAATGATGTGTAATACTGGCACCTACAGTTCATTTGCAATGTCCTTTCTGCATCATTCACTGAGAAACATCTTCACATCACTCATCTGAATATATGGGGAGCATGCTAATTTCTAGAATTCTTTATGGAATGAGGCATTAAACTGAAAATTCACGGCTGATCTATTGAAAATTGAAAGGAAATCGTGTACACATAATTGAAATTCCATGAAATGGCCAGCTCGAGTAGATTTCCTTTTTGAATTACAGCTTCTGCTAAATGAACCGCTGTTCCCACGTAATTACGTTACTTACACGGAAGTTCAAATCGTTTATACAGTCTGAAGTCGTGTATGGGTAATGATGTAAAGTGTTGACAGTTGTGGTTCAAATCCTTTCACTTGTATGATCACTCTGATGTGGCAAGACACGGGATAATGGTGTGCACATTGTAACACTATCAACCTCTTGAGAGTCGAGAGACTTTGCACTAATGAAGCAAAGAATGAGAATTGTACAGCATGTAGTGTATGAGAGTCTCTGCAGAAGACTATATTCGTTGACTATGTGAAGTGTAATGTTTATGTGTAATTAACAAATGTTTATAATGTTGTGTAAGTAACAATAACTATCTATTATTTAACTATGTATAATTTTTTGTAAAGTGAAGTCAACACCAGCTCAGGGCTAAATTTAAACATAGGCGAAAACCAGTAACGATCTACCGACGTTCTGGAAGGTTGAAAAAGGTGGACATTTTTTGCTGCTAACGGAAGCAGGTAGGAGAGCGGAGAAGCGGAGCGGGTCAGACAGGCGCAAGATACTGTGGAGGCAGGTGACGAAAGAGACAAAGGAAAAAGTTTACGTGTTTAATAAACGTGAGTGAAGAGGAAGTGCTAAGGTACATGTTTGCAATGCTTTAGAGGAGATATAAAATTACGTCTGCAACGAGTGTTGGATCCTGGATGGGAAAGGTCTGAGGCATCCATTACTTAGACCGACGCAGATCCCCAGGAAAGCCAAACTCATAACTGTGCTGGTATAAGTCGCATAATTCTACGCCACGAAGACCAGTAATACTCTCCGTCGCTGCAAAACGGTACGTGCCTTCAAAGCAGCTAAATCTCCAGCAACTGAGCTTACGAAGACGATACTGAAATTAACCGTCCATCGTTCTGTATAAGAGCTGTGCTGGGAAGTTTTTGTGTGTTTTATTCAATAATCATTTCTTTTTGAACGCAAAACATCTCATTTCACCGAAAGTGTTCTAAGTAGGGATCCTTTCCTATAATCAAGAGAAAGAAACCGAGAGTCCATTGGTGTGAAACATTATTGTACAACTGAGTGTTTTCTTTCAAGTAAATTTAAATAATCACTCAAATGCAGCAATTAAACTAAATGTGGAGAATTGTAGATTGCACTGAAAGTGCGCAAAGTAAATAACAATTCTGCCTCGTGTGTGAACTTGGTTATTGGTACCTTCTGTCCAAGAAATTACGTAAAGTAACTATTTCAATAAAACTGAGAACAACCAAGTATAAAACCTTTTGCAATCATTTCGATACTTACAAAAGTCTCATAAAATATTTTTTGTGTATAATACATGTTTTCAGAGGCAGTGTTGCTGATCTGACCTTCAGAAACGTAAGTAGGTATTATTGTCGTTCAGGCGTTGCTTACATGGACCAAAACGTTCTAAGTGTGTGCGTGTGACCTGTTCTGAAAGCAGTCATTATTCAGCTATTTACGTGAATTATCCTGATCAGATAGTGAAGGGAGACGAAAATTTAATAGTCATGGGTGACTGTAATTGGGGAGAAGGAAAAGGGAGAGAAGCAAACATAGTAGGTGAATGTGCATTGGGGGAAAGAAATGAAAGAGGAAGCCGTCTGGTAAAATTTGCACAGAGCATAACTTAATCATAGCTAACACTTGGTTCAAGAATCATAATAGAAGGTTGAACACATGGAAGAATCCTGGAAATACTAGAAGGTTTCAGATAGATTATATAATGGCAAGACAAAGATTTAGGAACCAGGTTTTAAATTGCAAGACATTTCCAGGGGCAGATGTGGACTCTGACCACAATCTATTGGTTATGAGCTGTAGATTAAAACTGAAGAAACTGCAAAAAGGAGGAAATTTAAGGAGATGGGACCTGGACAAACTGATAAAACCAGAGCTTGTAGAGAGTTTCAGGGAGAGCATATGGGAACAATTGACAGAATTGGGGGGAAAAATACAGTTGAAGAAGAATGGGTAGCTCTGAGGGATGAAGTAGTGAAGGCAGCAGAGTATCAAGTAGGTAAAAAGACGAGGGCTAGTAGAAATCCTTGGGCAACCGAAGAAATATTGAATTTAATTGATGAAAGGAGAAAATATAAAAATGTAGTAAATGAAGCAGGCAAAAAGGAATACAAACGTCTCAAAAATGAGATCGACAGGAAGTGCAAAATGGCTAAGCAAAGATGGCTAGAGGACAAATGTAAGGATGTAGAGGCTTATCTCACTAGGGGCAAGATAGATACTGTCTACAGGAAACTTAAAGAGACCTTTGGAGAAAAGAGAACCACATGTATGAAAATCAAGAGCTCAGATGGAAACCCAGTTCAAAGCAAAAAAGGGAAAGCAGAAAGATAGAAGCAGTATATAGAGGGTCTATACAAGGGCGACGTACTTGAGGACAATATTCCGGAAATGGAAGAGGATGTAGATGAAGACGAAATGGGAGATACAATATTGCGTGAAGAGTTTGAAAGAGCACTGAAAGACCTGAGTCGAAACAAGGCCCCGGGAATAGACAACATTCCATTGGAACCACTGATGGCCTTGGGAGAACCAGTCCTGACAAAAATCTACCATCTGGTGAGCAAGATGTATGAAACATGCGAAATACCCTCAGACTTCAAGAAGAATATAATAATTCCAATCCCAAAGAAAGCAGATGTTGACAGATGTGAAAATTACCGAACAATCAGTTTAATAAGCCACAGCTGCAAAATACTAACGCGAATTCTTTACAGACGAATGGAAAAACTAGTAGAAGCCAACCTTGGGGAAGATCAGATTGGATTCCGAAGAAATATTAGAACACGTGAGGCAATACTGACCCTACAACTTATCTTAGAAGAAAGATTAAGGAAAGGCAAACCTACGTTTCTAGCATCTGTAGACTTAGAGAAAGCTTTTGACAATGTTGACTGGAATACTCTCTTTCAAATTCTAAAGGTGGCAGGGGTAAAATACAAGGAGCGAAAGGCTATTTACAATTTGTACATAAACCAGATGGCAGTTATAAGAGTCGAGGGACATGAAAGGGAAGCAGCGGTTGGGAAGGGAGTGAGACAGGGTTGTAGCCTCTCCCCGATGTTATTCAATCTGTATATTGAGCAAGTAGTAAAGGAAACAAAAGAAAAATTCGGAGTAGGCATTAAAATCCATGGAGAAGAAATAAAAACTTTGAGGTCCGCCGATGACATTGTAATTCTGTCAGAGACAGCAAAGGACTTGGAAGAGCAGTTGAATGGAATGGACAGTGTCTTGAAAGGAGGATATAAGATGAACATCAACAAAAGCAAAACGCGGAAAATGGAATGTAGTCGAATTAATTCGTGTAATGCTGAGGGAATTAGATTAGAAAATGAGACATTTAAAGTAGCAAATGAGTTTTGCTATTTGGGGAGCAAAATAACTGACGATGGTAGAAGTAGGGAGGATATAAAATGTCGACTGGCAATGGCAAGGAAAGCGTTTCTGAAGAAGAGAAATTTGTTAACATCGAGTATAGATTTAAGGGTCAGGAAGTCGTTTCTGAAAGTATTTGTATGGAGTGTAGCCATGTATGGAAGTGAAACATGGACTATAAATAGTTTGGGCAAGAATAGAATAGAAGCTTTCGAAATGTGGTGCTACAGAAGAATGCTGAAGATGAGATGGATAGATCACATAACTAATGAGGAGGTATTGAGTAGAATTGGGGAGAAGAGGAGTTTGTGGCACAACTTGACAAGATGAAGGGACCGGTTGGTAGGACATGTTCTGAGGCATCAAGGGATCACAAATTTAGCATTAGAGGGCAGCGTGGAGGGTAAAAATCGTAGATGGAGACCAAGAGATGAATACATTAAGCAGATTCAGAAGGATGTAGGTTGCAGTAAGTACTGGGAAATGAAGAAGCTTGCACAGGATAGAGTAGAATGGAGACCTGCATCAAACCAGTCTCAGGACTGAAGACCACAACAAACAGCAATCCTGTTCCTTCAATGATAGAAATTATTAACAGAGAAAAAGTTTTAATAAGAACCAAAATATATTAAAGTGCAAATTTATTGAATAACCTCAATCGAGTCGTCATTTTGGCTGGCGACCGTGTTTTTCAGTATTATCACTCGAAAGTAGTAGCTTGACGGAATAGGAAAGCTGCAACCAAGACTATACGATAACTTCACATTTGACCAAGCTTCATCCATTACGCGGCTTCTGAGGTCACTAGCAGTTGCCAAAGAGATAGTTGTGTTTACGTGCTTCAATTACCGAAGCTAGAATAACATCTGAAGTACCAAACATAATTGCAAGAGTAGAAACCGTGGGTGATGTAAGCGGCCTTTAGAAGGTGACAGAACAGCACTCACATCGCCATACGACCGTTATAACATGTACAGATGGCGGTAGTATCGCGTACACAACGAATAAAAGGGTAGTGTATTAGCAGAACTCCCATTTGTACCCACGTGATGCATGTGAAAAGGTTTCCCGACATGATTACTACTGCATGACGGGAATTAAGACTGAATGCGGAATGGCATTCTGAGTATTTCCATTTCGGAAATCGTTAGGGAGTTTAATATTTCAAGATCCACAGTGTCGAGTGTGCCGAGAATACCAAATTTCAAGCATTACGTCTTGCTACAGACGACGTAGTGGCCGACGGACTTCAGTTAACGACAGAGCAGCAGCGTTTGCTTACAGTTGTCAGTGGTAGCATACCAGCAACATTGCGTGAAATGGTCGCAGAAATCAATGAGGGAGATACGACGAAGTTTCCGTTACAACACTGCGGCGAAATTTGGCGTTAATGGGCTGTGGCAGTAGACGCCCGACGCAATTGCCTTTGCTAATAGCACGAAATCTTCTGCAGAGCCTCTCTGTAGAGTTCGTGACCTTGCTGGTTGCACGCCAGACGACTGGAAAACCGTAGCCTCGTCAGATGAGTCCTGGTTTCTTTTGGCAAGAGTTCATGGTGGCGCAGATCCCATGAAGCCATGGACCCAAGTTGTCATCAAGTCACTTTGCAAGGTGGTGGTTGGTCAATAATGGTGTGGACTGTGTTTATATGGAATGAGTTTGGTCGTCTGGTACTTACGAACCGTTTAGTGACTGGAAATGGTTATGTTCGGATACTTGCAGACCATTTTCAGCCATTCGTAGACTTCATGTTCCCAAACAATGATGGAGTTTTTCTGGATGACAATGCGCCAACACAGAATATTCTGAACAGTTCGAGGGAATGATTTGGCCACCAGATCGCCCGACATGAATTGCATCGAACATATGTGGGACATAGTTGAGAGGTCAGTTAGTGGATAAAATCCAGCACTGACAACACTATCGCAGTTACGGACGGCTATAGAGGTGCAAGGCTCAGTATTCCTATAGGGGAGTAATGTTGAGTTGCTGCACTACACTGAGAAAAAGGAGGTGCCACGCGATATTAAGAGGTTTTCCACGAATCTTGTCTCTTCTGTGTATTTCCCTCAACTTGTTGCAGGACGTTAATTCCTTTCTCGATAAATCCATATGATTTACAACAATCTCTTGAAACAACGCATGTAATTGCTCTTGCGCCTCTTCTATATCTTCTGTGTTTATTTGTTATAATTTCAGTACAAGAACAATCTTTCGGCTGTGATATAGTCCCTAGTTAAAGACTGTCGTTTAACCATCTATTACGTCTTCCTTCAATTTAGTTTTTGTTCTGTTTATACACATGTTGCCTGCACCGGTTGCCACACGACCCATTTCGTTAAAAATTCGTCTCAATAAATCTTCGTTTTCTGCTGCTATATTATCGGCGAATCGGCGGAGTTGATTTTATGTCGGTTACAAACAAGCTACACGTCACACTAGTCCTGTTCATTGCCACACAGTCCAGGATCTGCGCCGGGAGGGGGAGAGGGGGTGGGCGACAAACCGGGGTACCGGCCCCGGGCGGCAATTTCAGGTGGGCGCCAAATTCATATTCATGAGGGAAAATATCTTGTTTCAGAGAGCGGCTAACATCCAGCGCACGTTGGTCTATTGGTCTATAGAGTATTCATATAATTTTGAAAGGCATCCCAGTTGGTTTTTGAACATTTCTGAGTATTCTAAATTGATTTCTGGACGAATAATAATTTGGTTTCTGATTGTGTGCATAGTGTACTTGATATCTCTCGCACGGGAACCTCCGTCACATCTAGAAATAAAAAACATCCTTGCAGATAAAGAGGATGGGGATGTACGAGCTGAGCCGAATAAACCAAAAGGGTGAACGACAATCACTGTCTTCGCGGTTGATTGGGTGTACGAAAGCAGCAGCCTTATTGTAATGATTAGCTAAATCCATCGATTCAGATTACCAAAGTGGAAATAAACGACTAACAGGAAAAAGACAGAAAATTTTCTTGGCAGATCGATACAGTACCGACAGCTCAGTCCCCGATTAGCAGCCGGTTCAAGTTCTATTCTCGGAATGGCGCGGAAAACGTAATAATGCCTAACCGGAGAATAAACGAGGGTTACCTGTACCTGTGATACTGACAGGGTTAGTGAAGTCATCTGGAGGGTAAGTTTTGACAGTGATAGGAAAAATTACAGAATTTGTGATAAGATTTTTTTGTTAGGAGGAAGGAGAAGAAACAAGAACATCACACAAATTATATGGAAGAAAATGAAGATTCCAGAGTTATGCAATATTTTCGTCCTACTACTACTTTTCGATATCATGCATGAGAAACTGAAGCGTATGAACGAAATGTAAACTATTTCCTAACTTAAAACATTTTGCTTGTAGTAGCTCTAACAGGCATTTGATACTGGTACTTCAATTACATTCTGTCGTGTTATTTATGTAAATGAGTAAAATATGTAGCGTTGCTTCCTCTGGATCACGGGGTCCCGGGTTTGATTGCCGGCTGGGTTGGGGATTTTCTCTGCCCGGGGACTGGGTGTTTCTATTCTCCCCATCACTTCATCATCATAATCATCATCATTCATGAAAGTGGCTACTTTGCACTGTGTAAAGATTTGGACTTGGTACGGGCGCTGATAACCGCTCAGTTGAGCGCCCCCACAAACCAAACATCATCATCATAGTCATAGATAAATGTGACTATTAGTATCAAAACATTCTCGCTTATTTTGCGTGTGCTACAAGTGCTGCAATATTACAAAGGCCTATTTCTTTTTATCTAGCAGACAGTGACAAAATAGACGTAATTAGTTCGAGAAACCACACCAGTCTTGGGTACTATTCGTATTAAAAGCTTTTTCAGTATTAGACAACCTCATTGATTTTTCATGTAGCAACACGTTTGAAGAACTTTGACGGGGGAACAGATTCTTTTCCAGAAAGGAAAGCACGCCAAATCAAGCTGTAGCAAGAGTAGAGAGAAGAAATGCTGCGACCCAAGAATGGAAAAAATGGGTACCCTCTTGTCCCTTGTCTTTACTTGTTTTGTTTCCTATATTTAATTTTTTATTACACAAAAGAACGTTATTGGCTAATAGACAACAAAGAGTGCAAATTTTCTGAAGAGTTCTTTTTCTGCCGGTCACAGATACTCCCAACCAGTATTAATTGTGATCTTCTTTTAAGGGGGTTTGGATATCAATCCACACAGCCCTCTGGGAGCAGGAGAGACCCCACAAGACATTTTAATTTCCACTGTCCTGAATATATGTTTTATGGTTTCCATTACAAAACATACACGTTTGAATTCCACGTGCGGTAAAAAAATGCTGTGAAGAGGCGTGGCACTGCACTTAAGCACACTTAAGAGCGAAACATATCTTACAGGCCGGCCGGAGTGGCCCATAGGTTCTAGGCGCTGCAGTCTGGAACCGCGCGACCGCTACGGTCGCAGGTTCGAATCCTGCCTCTGGCATGGATGTGTGTGATGTCCTTAGGTTAGTTAGGTTTAAGTAGTTCTAAGTTCTAGGGGACTGATGACCTCAGAAGTTAAGTCCCATAGTGCTCACAGCGATTTGAGCCATATCTTACATTCACTTAAAAAAGATGGGCAGTATAAAATGAAGATCTTCTTGAAAAATAAATCCTTCAAAATATTTTACATCCTATGTCACACGTTGGAGGAAACTGTAGCGGGCCGAAACTGCAGAGAGACTCCTCGAAGAGCTCTTCTGTAGCAACACATCTCAAAAGCCTCTATTCTCTCCTTGTGTAAACACTCCATGTATCACTTCCATACATCACTACACTCCATACAAATACTTTCAGAAATCTCTTGTTCGGAAACGATTCTTTTGCCTTTGCCAGTCTGCTTTTTACATCCTTTCTACTTCGACCATTATCAGTTATTTTGCTCCCCAAATAGCAAAGCTCATTTACTTTAAGTGTCTCATTGCCTAATCTAATTCCCTCAGCATCACCTGATTTAAATCGTCTACATTCCATTATCCTCGTTTTGATTTTGTTGATGTTAATCCTACATCCTCCTTTCAAGACACTGTCCATTCCGTTGAGCTGCTCTTCCAAGTTCTTTGCTGTCTCTGACAGAATAACCATCTCATCGGCAAGTCTTAAAGCTTTTATTTCTTCTCCCTCAACTTTTATTCCCTCTTCAATTTTTCTTTTGTTTATGTTAATGAATGCTCAAAATACAGAATGGATAACATCGGGGATAGACTACAATCCTGTCCCACTCTCTACTCAACCGCTTCTTCCCTTTCGTACCCCTAGGCTCTTGTAACTACCATCCGATTTCTGTATAAATTTTAAATAGCCTTTCGCTTCCTGTATTTTACTCCTGCCACATTCAGATTATGATTTATAGTACTCTCGTCAACATTATCAAAAGATTTCTGTAAATTTACAAATGCTAGAAACGTAGGTTTGCCTATCCTTGACCTGTCTTCTATGAGAAGAGGTAGGGTCAGTATTGCCTCGCGTGTTCCTAGGTCCAAATTGATCTTCCCCTAGGTCAGCTTCCAACAGTTTTTCCATTATTCTGTAAAGGATTCGTGTTAGTATTTTCCAACCGTGACTTATTAAACTGATAATCCGCTAAATTTCACACCTGTCAGATTCTGCTTTCCTTGGAATTGGAATTTATATTTCGCCTGTCTCATGCATCTTGCTCAGCAAATGGAAGAGTTTTGTCATGGCTGGCTCTCCCAAGGCTCTATCGGAATGTTGGCTATCACACAGCCTCATTATAACTTAAATCATTTAGCGCTTTGCCAAATTCTTCACGCAATATCATAACTTCCTTCTGATCTTCTTCTACGTTCTCTTCCATTTCCACAATATTGTCCTCAAGTACCGCCGTTATATATACCCTCTACACTCTTTCCAGCTTTCTGTTTCCCCTCCTTAGGACTGGTTTTCCATCTGAGCTCTTGATATACATACAGGCGGTTCCCTTTTCTCCAATGACCTCTTTAATTTTCCTGTATGCAGCACCTATCTTACCATTAAGTGGTATCTGCTTCTACATCCTTACGTTTGTCTTCTAGCCATCCCTGCTTAGCCACTTTGCACTTCCTGTCAATCTCACTTTTTAGAGGTTCGTATTCCATTTCGCCTACCTCATTTATTTTCTCATTTCATCGATTAAATTCGATTTCCCTTGTGTTACTCAAGGATTTCTACTAGCCCTCATCTTTTTACGTACTCGATTCTCTGCTACCTTCACTATTTCATTTCTTAAAGCTACCTATTGTTCTTCTGCTGTATTCCCTTCCCCCGTTCTTGGCAATCGTTCTCTCATGCTCCTTCTGAAACTCTCTACAGTTTCCAGTTCTTTCAGTTTACTAAGGTCCCATTTCCTTAAATTTCTAAGTTTCTGCAGTTCCTTCACTTTTAATCTACAGTTCATAACCAGTAAATATTGGTCAGAGTCCACATCTGCCTGTGGAAATATCTTACAATTTAAAACATGGTTCATAAATTTCTGTCTTACCGTTATATAATCAGTGTGAAACATTGTGCTGTCTCCAGGTTTGTTCCACGTGTACAGCCTTCATTCATGATTCTTACAACAAGTGTTAGTAATGAATAAATTATGTTGTGTGCAAAGTTCTACCAGACGACTCCCTCTTTCATTTCTTTCTTCCAGTCCATATTCACCTACCACTTTTCCTTGTCTTATTTTTTTTCTAATATCGAATTCCAGTCCAACATGTCTATTCAGTTTTGGTCTCCTTTGACAATCTGAATAATTT
Source organism: Schistocerca cancellata (assembly GCF_023864275.1). Taxonomy (NCBI): domain Eukaryota; kingdom Metazoa; phylum Arthropoda; class Insecta; order Orthoptera; family Acrididae; genus Schistocerca; species Schistocerca cancellata. Next base: position 313,032,465 of record NC_064626.1, read on the forward strand.
CTTCTATATCTTCACACATTCCCGCAATTTCTTCCTCATCTGCGGAGCTAGTTGGCTTATGAACTTGTACTACTGTGGTGGGTATGAGCTACATGTCCTTTTGGCTACAATAATGCGCTCGCTATACTCCTCATAGTAGCTTACCCGTGTTCCTATTTTGTTTTTCATTATTAAACCTACTCCTGCATTACCCCAAACAGATTTTGTATTTATAACCCTGTATTCATCTGACCAGGAGTTCTGTTCCTCCTGCCACCGAACTTCACTAATTCCCACTATATGTAACTTTAACCTATCCATTTTCCTTTTTAAATTTTCTACTCTATCTGCCCGATTAATGGATCTGATATTCCACACTCCGATCCGCAGAACGCCAGCTTCGTTTCTCCTGATAACGTCATTCCTGAGTAGTCGCCACTCAGAGATCTGAATGGAGATTTAACCTACGGAATATTTTACCGAAGAGAATGCCATCATCATTAAATCATGCAATAGAGAAGCATGCCCTCGGGAAAAATTACGACTCTATTTTCCCCTTGCTTCCAGCGTTCGCAGTACCAGCACAGCAAGGCCGTTTTGGTTATTGTTACAAGACCAGGTCAGTCAATCATCCAGACTGTTGCCCCTGCAACTACTGAAAAGCCTGCATCCCCTCTTCAGGAGCCACACGTTTGTCTGGCCTCTCAACAGATACCCCTCCGTTTTGGATGCACTTACGATACGGCTACCTGTATCGGTGAGGCACGCAAGCATCTCCACCAACGACAGGGTCCGTTGTTCACGGGGGAGCTTTCTTCACTAAGATTTAAAAACTTATTTTATTTATGTATTCTCTCAACCCGTTATTTTCTTTGGGGGTATCAGATTATTTGAGAAATTTGCTATTTCTATTAATTTCATCTGAAACCTACAGTTTTCTAAAATTTCACTTATTTCTCCAGGATTTCTGAACACGGGACTCGTAAATGTAGAATTTTAGAAAAAAGTATTTTTTACAATTTTTTTTAAAATAACACTTTTTTGGCACTTCTGTGAAATTTAATGTTAATGTCGGAAAATTATGTGATCCATGATTCCTCAGCTAGCTAGCTTGAATACATGTAACTTTCACTAATAGTTTTCGCAACTTACGAATGATTTAGAGTATCTGTGAAAAGTTTCTCGACAGTTTCTGTAAGCCTCCGTCCAAGTGACGTATTTTGAGAACAAAAAAGGTCACTCTGCAGTGGCCCACTGGAGCTGCCAGAGGAATTTTCAAACGATGAACTAATGGTTCCGAAGTTGTGGGGGTTTAGATGTCAATTTGAAGAAAGTCACACATATTTTACTGCCATTTTGATTCGACTATGTGTTCCCTCGTCTTAATATTGGTAAACAGAACGCAAAATGTAACATAAGGTCTGTGTTAATAACTTTATAGCCGGCCGGTGTGGCGGTGCGGTTCTAGGCGCTTCAGTCTGGAACCGCGTGACCACTACGGTCGCGGGTTCGAATCCTGCCTCGGGCATGTATGTGTGTAATGTCCTTAGGTTAGTTAGGTTTTAGTAGTTCTAAGTTCTAGAGGACTGATGACCGCAGATAACTTTATCCGGCAGTGGTATGATTTTGAGATATATGTTGATGTAACCACATCTCAACTCGATTCTGACTTCATCATACAATCAAAAATCACACCACTTCAGTCCTTCTTGTTTCCAAGTTCTTTGTCTCTAGGTGCGCACATGTTAAAAAAAATATTATATATTATCATGTCAGTTGTGAGTCTAATTACTTGGACCTCATTCGTATATGATCAACAGCTTTAGTCAATAGCAAGCATAATGAATGTACACAATTTTGCATCATAAGTCGTTGCAAACCGTTACCTGTACCAGCCACTGACGGGCACCAAACAGAATCTTAAAAAAATAAGTTGACTCACTTCTGATCCAACGTTCTCCATGGATTTCAGAACAGCACCTGCAATACATCTTGCATCAACTGTTTACTTGAAGAGAGTCAAAAGTTCTTCTTTTCTCAAATAGGTAACATTAACTTTATCTCACTAATATTTTTCCAAAAGACATTTTTTCTTGGCCTAAAGTTAGCAGTCTCGTCAGCCTACAATGAAATGGGTTTATTTTCATTCACGGCTTTTACCATCGGTTATTCGGTTGTGAATTAGCAAATGACAACAGTTCTTGACCCATTCCAATTTTTCTACGTCCTTCACTAATATTCAAGAATTTTATTTCCTCCTGTCGATGCAGGAATGAAGTCACTTCTACACCGTATTTCTACAAAGTGAGTATCATGAGCGCAACACAATATCACTTTTTCAGTACAGACTCGAGTTGTGTTTATCTCAATCAGTTTCAGCATAGCTGAGTTGGATTTTTCAGTGACGTATATTTTTTTCAGTTATACACTCCTGGAAATTGAAATAAGAACACCGTGAATTCATTGTCCCAGGAAGGGGAAACTTTATTGACACATTCCTGGGGTCAGATACATCACATGATCACAATGACAACACCACAGGCACATAGACACACTCAACAGAGCATGCACTATGTCGGCACTAGTACAGTGTATATCCACCTTTCGCAGCAATGCAGGCTGCTATTCTCCCATGGAGACGATCGTAGAGATGCTGGATGTAGTCCTGTGGAACGGCTTGCCATGCCATTTCCACCTGGCGCCTCAGTTGGACCAGCGTTCGTGCTGGACGTGCAGACCGCGTGAGACGACGCTTCATCCAGTCCCAAACATGCTCAATGGGGGACAGATCCGGAGATGTTGCTGGCCAGGGTAGTTGACTTACACCATCTAGAGCACGTTGGGTGGCACGGGATACATGCGGACGTGCATTGTCCTGTTGGAACAGCAAGTTCCCTTGCCGGTCTAGGAATGGTAGAACGATGGGTTCGATGACGGTTTGGATGTACCGTGCACTATTCAGTGTCCCCTCGACGATCACCAGTGGTGAACGGCCAGTGTAGGAGATCGCTCCCCACACCATGATGCCGGGTGTTGGCCCTGTGTGCCTCGGTCGTATGCAGTCCTGATTGTGGCTCTCACCTGCACGGCGCCAAACACGCATACGACCATCATTGGCACCAAGGCAGAAGCGACTCTCATCGCTGAAGACGACACGTCTCCATTCGTCCCTCCATTCACGCCTGTCGCGACACCACTGGAGGCTTGCTGCACGATGTTGGGGCGTGAGCGGAAGACGGCCTAACGGTGTGCGGGACCGTAGCCCAGCTTCATGGAGACGGTTGCGAATGGTCCTCGCCGATACCCCAGGAGCAACAGTGTCCCTAATTTGCTGGGAAGTGGTGGTGCTGTCCCCTACGGCACTGCGTAGGATCCTACGGTCTTGGCGTGCATCCGTGTGTCGCTGCGGTCCGGTTCCAGGACGACGGGCACGTGCAACTTCCGCCGACCACTGGCGACAACATCGATGTACTGTGGGGACCTCACGCCCCACGTGTTGAGCAATTCGGCGGTACGTCCACCCGGCCTCCCGCATGCCCACTATACGCCCTCGCTCAAAGTCCGTCAACTGCACATACGGTTCACGTCCACGCTGTCGCGGCATGCTACCAGTGTTAAAGACTGCGATGGAGCTCCGTATGCCACGGCAAACTGGCTGACACTGACGGCGGCGGTGCACAAATGCTGCGCAGCTAGCGCCATTCGACGGCCAAGACCGCGGTTCCTGGTGTGTCCGCTGTGCCGTGCGTGTGATCATTGCTTGTACAACCCTCTCGCAGTGTCCGGAGCAAGTATGGTGGGTCTGACAAACCGGTGTCAATGTGTTCTTTTTTCCATTTCCAGGAGTGTATGTAACGACATCAGGCAATGGATGCAGCTTTTGTCTTCATGATAGATTTTACTAAGAAATCAGTGCCTCTTTTATTCATGGATTGTAAATTTATTTAATACAAACGACCTCACGAACGGCAATGACAGCGAATAATGAAATTACAAATACTATTGAAGTTCTGTACTTAAAGAGAGGGTCTGTTATAGAACTAATTCGAAGATTTGACAAAATATTAAAGAGTAGATATGAATTGAATATAAAATCTTTACAGTTCTTGCAGTTGACTAGAAGTATCTGCCCCTGTCGATGGTGAAATACTTTGCCAGGTTAGCTATTCGATTAAATGTACACTGCTTCGCAATAAATTTGAATGAAATGCAGTGTATCAACGTCTCTGCATGTAAAGTTGGGCTATAGCTACACTAAAAACTTGACTACACTAACGGCAACAGGAGGCCTCCATTTTCATTATGGACACCACAATTGTTAACTGGAAATGAGTAGGTTTCTTTTGCCAAAACACCGTATTTAGGATCTAAAACATAAATGCTCATAATAAAAAATCCAGATTATTAGAAAATCTAATGACTTTGGGTTGATGTGAACTCTTGGTTGTCACCTGAATATACTGCCTTGTCTCTGGCATTGAACCTAAATAATAAATATAAATATAGGAGAGATGGCAGCAGTCTACAGTCTCGTCCAATAGTGACACCACATTCCAAACAGTTCGCTAAGTATATACTATTGAACAATGTGCTATCTTGACAATAGTAATCCACTTAACACAACAACACTATGTACTTCTGTTCTTAAATTAAACATCTTCTCCTGTAATAAATCCTTGCATAAGAAAACAGACACAGCAAAAAAGAGTAATAACTTGTAAATTGACTAACTCTCCGTTGTTACAATTTGTTATGCAAATGACCCATTTTTTCCGTGTAAGTGTTTCCATTGTGTGCACACTGGAATAGTAAGGTATTATTGATACAGGATGTGTGGCTACTTTCAATAAAACTCCGAACGTTCCAGCGCTTAGCAAACAAAAGTTATCCACGGAGCATAGATCATACATAAAACAGAACTTCAATGTAATATGACGAAATGTTAGAATACATGGAAATGAATCGTATTATAAAATATGAGCAAATCTGTACCAGAGAAGAATAGGTTTATTCATTGTGGTTACTACTAAGTAAAGCTTTCATTGTAAAAAGGAGAATCATTGTACTCAGGATAAAAATGTCCAGAAGAAAACTTTGTGCTCATTTTTTATTTACGCTGTGCAATCATACATATTCGTAAAAAAGGTGATATGATACTTCTTTGAAGCACTATCACAAAATGGTGTAAGTGACTTTACAAATTTGGAACAATATTGTGCTATTGATGAGTTATAACTGTTACAAACATACTACAAAATTCAAAAACAGTTTACTTTCATTGTACATGTTTGTAATAATTAGAAGCGATGATCGAACATCACCTTGAATGAAATGCGGGTTTTTCACTCTAATGCAGCGTTTTCTGTTTCTTTTGGAGTGAGTTGGAGCAACAAATGTTGCGAAGTTTGAACAGCGACTTCTGTCTGTTACCTGGCGTATCCCATTAGCAGTTGCCATTTGTCCCAAATAAGGTAATTTTTTCAAATCTTCAGAAGGTATGTCAATGGAAGTTCAGTTGCCATCTGGACATTTATAATGTCTTTTAAGTTTAGTAATGTCTATTTTGCTCAATTCATTTCTTTTGCCAATGACAGCATCTTCATCCTGTTACAGGACAATTTTAACATTATTACACTGAAGGTCAGTAAATTTCGTAGAGGACTTTTCAGTTCTCTTTAAATTAAGATATCTTTGGTTTCCTAGAGAATCTGTCCAAGCCTTATACGTGTAAAGAAGCTGGCAGATCTACATGACACAGGAAATTCTTACCATATATGTCTTAAAAAGACATGTATGATAACAGTGAATGCCTTTATGATCCGTGTTCCCAACTGTTCCATATCACATCCTGTTTAATTTAGTGAAAGTTGGATATTAAAATAAGCACGTATGTTGTAATGAAAAAGAGAACATCGTCAGGTTTGAATTATAGCATAAAACATTGTTGCAATGTTACTAGGACCAAATCTCTTTTGTACAGAAAATTTTCCTTAAGCTTTGTAAGAGGGCATTTGGTTTACAGGAATCATAAACGTATTCCATGCTCGCATAATGATTTTCTAAGCGTGAGACACACATGTAGACATGATACACCTTTCCTGGTTCACCAAAATTGGCTTCTTCGCCATAGACGAAGGTATTAGCTCCTCTACCAAACAGAAATTCGCTGTTATAAAATTAAAAAAAAAACTAGAAAGACACATACGGAGGATTCTGTTCTTCAAATTTACATGATCTTGGTCTGACGACGATTATTTCCAATGAGCTGACCTATTTCTGCTGATAGTACTCATGCTGACAGTGTTGTAGGATGTATGGAATCCATCGTTGGCATTACAGGACTAGCTGTGTACATGGTGGTCAGGAGGAACAGGATTATGGTGAGGGAGTTGAAACGGGCAAAAGAGGCAGAATCTGTTTGGTGAACTTGAAAAGAAATGATCGGAGGCACGAGAGAGGAACATGCCACGCTACTGAAAGATACTGAGTGAAAAGAATGGAATTAGGAGAAGGCAAGTTTATTTCAAAGTACATGTTGGAGGAGATTTAGACGCAATAGTGAATGAGTGACTGGTATCACATGATGCAGAATATGTCTTGAAAAGTGTGGAAGTTCTTCTATATTGTAATGTGCAAGATTTTTGGATTTAGAAGTTTTGTCGTAATTGGATTAAGTCAAATGAATGAGTTGGAGACATTTGATGGGTAGTCGTCAGTCAGCGAATATTGTGCAACTGATGTAGCTGAGGATGACGTATAATGAGCCATGTGCAGATTTTGCAACTGTAACTATGAATACTACGTATGACGCTGATAACGCTGCTGCTTCAAGTTATTATGTCGATACTATTGTCAGCTATTGCACTTCAAGTTGCGTTGTTGGGCAGGCGTATTTACTATACTTGCAGATGTCACAATATTTACGATGTTTGTTCAAGATATAAAAGAACAGTGCATTAGCGGATCTGTTGTTTGTACTCAGGTGATTCCTATGAAAAGGTTTCCAAAGTGATTATGGCAGCAAGACAGAAATTAAGACTCTCATCGCGAAATGGTAATTGGAGCTAAAATCGTTAGGGCATTGAATATTTCGAGATCCACAGTCTCAAGAGTGTGTCGAGAATACCAAATTTCAGGCATTTCATTATGGCCGACGGTGTTCTCTTAGCGATCGAGAGGAGCGACGTTTGTGTAGAATTATCAGTGCTAACAGGAAAGCAGCACTACGTGAAATAATCGCAGAAATCAATGTGGGACTTACAACAGACTATCTGTTAGGACATTGCGGCGGACGTTGGCGTCAATGGCTATGGAAGAAGACGACGGATGAGAGTGTCTTTGCTAAGAGTACGATATCGCCTGCAGCGCCCCTCGTAGGCTCGCGACCATATCGGTTGGATGCTAGATGACTGGAAAATCGTGGCCTGGTCAGATGAGGGGCAATTTCTGTTAGTAAGAGCTGAGGGTAAGGTTACAGTGTGGCGCAGGCTCCGCGAAGCCAAGGACAAAAGTTGTCAACAAGACACTTTGCAAGCTGGTGGTGGGTCGATAATGGTGTGGGCTGTATTTACGTGGAATGGACTGCCTCGTGCTGTCTAACTGAAACTATAATTGATTGGAAACTGTTTCGTTGGGCTATTTGGAGACCGTATTCACCCATTCAGTGATGGAATCTTTATGGATGACAGTGCGTCATGTCACCGGGCCACGACTGTTCGCGATTCTTTTAAAGAACCTTCTGGAAAATTCGAATGAACGGATTGGCCACTGAGATCACTCGACATGAAATCCATCCAACATTTATATGCCATAGTCAACCTCCTGCACCGGTAACACGTTTGCAGTTATGAATGGTCACAGAGCCAGCATCGGCCAGCATTTATGCAGGGGACTTTCAAAGACTTCTTGAGTCCATTCCATGTCAAGCTGGGGAACTACGACGCGCAAAAGGAGGTCCAACACAGCGTTAAGATGTGTCCCATTACTTGTATCACGTCGGTATACACTGCTGACCAAAAACGTAATGACCATTGCCCACCATTTGGTCGCATGAGACCTGTTGGCGCTGCGGGCAAATGACGCACTAAGGAAATTATACATACAGAGCAGGAACGAATGAGAATTCGTTTTAGTGACGGTATGAGCAGCAAATGGGGGAATTCACTGACATAAATTACTTTCAAAAGGGTCATGTTCTTATGACGCGGCACCGGAGACGAGTGGAACACCTAAGGCTGTAGTCAGCCCCATGTTTCGTTCCTTTTCACTACCAAACTTGACTCAGAGATGGTTAGGTCTAATTAACGGAAAATATGCTAAGTATATGCCAAGAGCGGCATTAGCTGTGGGGATGTATGGTGGTTGTAGAGGATTTTCTTTGTCTTTTTAATTCTAAAATGCGCGTGGGTTTGCTGTTCTGGTAGTTAACAGGGAATATAAGTATGTTACTTGTGGTTTCGCTCACCTCGGCTTGCTTCAGAGGGCAAAACAAGTGCCAGAGGTACGCGACGGGAGGTAAACGCCAGTTGTGCAAGTCTCTGGGAGCAGCACCCTCTGTCTCATTCACTGGGGCAGAGTGCGTGGTGCGTCTTTCACAGAATTAGCAACACTAAAGGGAGAAAGTGTTAGTGTGGACAGTTCAGTGAACTCCCCCAGCCCTTGGAGTTGTGCCGAATATGAATACGGAGTTCTCTCCGAAGGAAACAGACCACTCTCGCAATGGAATGCCCTATGAGGTAACATCTCACTGTTGTGTAGTAGCCGCAGCGCACCTCCACAAGCGAGTCTTTTGTCTCATGCCGTCTGTCCACCTACACCTGAAGTGTAACCATTGTAAGTTTTGGCGGGACGGCTTTGGGTTGGTCGACGCTAGCAACTTTTGGAACAGGAGTTGGCCATACGGTGCCACTCTCAACTGTCTGGAATGAGGAGCTGTCATAGGTAGGCTCTCTGTCTTCTCCAAACCGACGCTGAATCTTCCACAACAATATTCGGGACTTTTCTGGTTGGAGAAATGAAGTACATGATATCAGATAGGGCAAAAGGCAGTTGTAGACGGTTCACATCGTGAAGGAGCGAGGGAGCACAAGTTTAATCTTCACTTGATAGATGCAACTTGCAAGAGTCAGGCTATTCCGTGTTAGGAAGTGAAGAGAGTAATCAATGCCTGGAGCTGATGTAGGTCGAAGTCTGGACTTGCAGAGGAGCTTTTGAATTGCGAGCAGACGGGCCACGTCCACCTCCGCCACCCTGCCACGCCTCGTCTCCCGCGGTTGAGGTAAGTTGCCCAGCAAAATGGCCTGTGACGTATGTACAGGATGAGAGGCACTTCTACATCTACATCTACATTTATACTCCGGAAGCCACCCAACGGTGTGTGGCGGAGGGCACTTTACGTGCCACTGTCATTACCTCCATTTCCTGTTCGCCGGCCGGGGTGGCCGAGCGTTCTAGGCGCTACAGTCTGGAACCGCGCGACCGCTACGGTCGCTGGTTCGAATCCTGCCTCGGGCATGGATGTGTGTGATGTCCTTAGGTTAGTTAGGTTTAAGTAGTTGTAAGTTCTAGGTGACTGATGACCTCAGAAGTTGTCCCATAGTGCTCAGAGCGATTTGAACCATTTGAACCCTTTACTGTTTTAGTCGCGTATGGTTCGCGGGAAGAACGACTGCCGGAAAGCATCCGTGCGCGCTCGAATCTCTCTAATTTTACATTCGTGATCTCCTCTTAAGGTATAAGTAGAGGGAAGCAATATATTCGATACCTCATCCAGAAACGCACCCTCTCGAAACCTGGACAGCAAGCTACACCGCGATGCAGAGCGCCTTTCTTGCAGAGTCTGCCACTTGAGTTTGCTAAACATCTCCGTAACGCTACCACGCTTACCAGATAACCCTGTGACGAAACGCGCCGCTCTTCTTTGGATCTTCTCTTTCTCCTCCGTCAACCCGACCTGGTACAGATCCTACACTGATGAACAATACTCAAGTGTAGGTCGAATAAGTGTTTTGTAAGCCACCTCCTTTGTTGATGGACTACATTTTCTAAGGACTCTCCCAATGAATCTCAACCTGGTACCCGCCTTACCAACATTTAATTTTATATGATCATTCCACTTCAAATCATTCCGCACGCATACTCTCAGATATTTTACAGAAGTAACTGCTACCAGTGTTTGTTCCGCTATCATATAATCATACAATAAAGGATCCTTCTTTCTATGTATTCGCAATACATTACATTTGTCTATGTTAAGGGTCAGTTGCCACTCCCTGCACCAAGTGCCTATCCGTTGCAGATCTTCCTGCATTTCGCTGCAATTTTCTAATGCTGCAACTTCTCTGTATACTACAGCATCATCCGCGAAAAGCCGCATGGAAGACACTATCTACTAGGTCATTTATATATATTGTGAAAAGCAATGGTCCCATAACACTTCCCTGTGGCACGCCAGAGGTTACCTTAACGTCTGTAGACGTCTATCCATTGAGAACAACATGCTGTGTTCTGTTTGCTAAAAACTCTTCAATCCAGCCACACAGCTGGTCTGATGTTCCATAGGCTCTTCGTTTCAGATTAATTAATTAGTCCCTCTGTGGTGATCTCTCGGACATGATTTTACTCTTTGGAGTTCTTCTTTTTTCTACTCACTAACCTTGCAGTGCAATCATCACCAAAAATTTAATTTCACGATTAGTAGTCCGTTAACACGATTTACTACCTGTCCGATTTATTCTGTGAGAACTTTTCTGGTCCTTTACTTCCAAAAGATCAATGATTATCATGCTTTCTTATGCGTACACGAACTCATTCTCCTGTGATGAATGCGTATTCCTCATTTCTTCTGAGCAGTAATTTGAAATTACAACCAACAGATGCGTATGATTTGTAACCCTTGTTTCATTATAGTAGCTGAGAGTCTTCATCAATGTTCAGTAATCATTAATGTTTATCAGACAACACAGCTACGTTTCAGGGGCTAGGTCCAACGCTTTGCTTTCATTTACTTGCTCACAATTCCTTTGCATACACCTGGACCGTAGTGGGGGTCTGGCACATCCAGCGGGAATACTCAGTGCATGTCAGAGGCAAATTAGATTGACTAGAACCTTAACCACAGCGGTGGCCTGCACGAGCATCTTGGTTTCAGCGCCGCTGCTACGATAGCGAGCATCAATGGAAAGTGGTTGAATAATTGTGAAACCACGAGAGGACTACAAGTTTCTGGACGTTCTCTGCTCACGTGAAGGTTGGAAGCTTGTCGGCTCTTCAAAGCAGGAAAAAAGGCGATCTGTAAAAGATCTGAAGACTGTGTACAATATTTATGCGGATACAAGTATTTCAGGGCAAACTCATGAGGATGAGACGCCGCAGCAGACGATCTCTACATGTTCTCGTGTTGAACCAGCGGCGTAGCCAAATACGACTACGGTGGGCAGGGCATCATCGAGGTTTAATACTGGCGCAGTGGAAACGTGTTGCCAAACGCGCTGCATGGCCGGATGGACCACGTTTCTTGTTACACTTGGCTGTGTCCGGATATGCCGTCATGCAAGCCAACGGCTGCTGGAAACATGCACCGTACAATCGGCGCTGTCTCGCAAGGGCAGTATTGTGCCATGGGGGACACTGACATGGGCTTCCATAGGATCTGTGGTAGTAAGGCACACGATGAAAGCTGTGGTCTATTTCAACATTGTTACAGATGACCTCAACCCCTTCATTGTTTATGTCTTCCACGACAACGATCGCGTCTTCCAGCCGGGTAGCTGTCAGAATCACAAGGCCAGAATAGTGCTGGAGCGGAACGTGATAGTTGACTCACGCTGATGTCGTGGCGTCTAAATTCACATGATCTGAACTCTACGGAACACGTCTGGGACGCTACCGGGCGCCGGCTACACGCTTACAACCCACTGGTACGTAATTTACGGGAATTCCGTGACCCGTGCGCAGCATCCGGAGCCACGTACCTCCAGAAAGCTATCAAAGACTTCTCGAAACCGCACCACGTAGAATCGCTTCTGTATTTCCTTCTAAATACGGACCAGCACGACATTAAGCAAGCGGTCATTACGGTTTGACTCTTCAAACTGTTACAAAGTACATGGGAAAATGTACATGTCATTGTACTACACCAATGATAACTTCATTGTGGGAGTTTCTATTGGGCTATGTAACCATCGTAGTTTGAACAGAAGCAGTATGTGAGAGAATGATATATAATCTTAAACTCAACTCTGTATGGTTCTCTGATAATTAGACCTCACACATATTGCAAGTCGGTGCGGAATGGTTCAGCCCCTCTAAACTCTGCGACGTAACTTTAGTGTGATGGGACGCTAAACAGGTAGAATAGCCCTCTTCCCGCACCCCGAGATTCTGTTCGCCTCAAGCCCATTTATTTTTCGATCCGATGACTGCTGATGCTTCAGATAAGTTGGTTTGGGAAACTAACACCTATCACGTGGCACTCCTACAGAATATTACAATCAGTTCCCGCTTGATCTCTGCCGAAGGGTGTGACAACTCGTGTTATTCTCTAAACATTAAGTACAGTCAATAAACGAGAACAAACTGAAAAAGTTTCTCCTTGACAACTCCTACTCTGTAGAAAAATGTCTATTTATTATAATGTGTAAAGGTAATATATTGTCAACATTTACCTATACATAAAAATTAAATTTATTTGTTGTTTGATTGTAAAATCACTCGTTCCACTTCATTACGAATTATCGTGCAAATGATCCACGGAACATGAAATTAACTAACAAGCATTGCCTTAAACGTTTTCGGAAGCGTTAGAGAACGTGATAGATCTCACCGAGATGGCATTTAGCTTTCTACAGAATTCAACAAACGAAATGAAGTGATCGTATGGCGTTAATGGCCGGGAAGCCACACCTGGAGAATTTCGACCGCCGAGTGGCAAGTCTTTCCAGCCGACCCCACATTTGGCGTCTTGCGTGCCGATGGTGATGACACCACGGCAACCTGTCCGCGAGCGGAGACAATCTATGCCTCGACGAGAAGGCAAGGTTGTGCTTAAATGTCAGCAATAATGTGGTAGTGCTACCTCCAGACCAGATGAGAGGAAACGCAGATCAGCAGATCGCAAGTATGTACTTTTTTACGTAAAAAATCGTGACGTAAACTGTTTAATAAAGTGAAACTAACAAAACTGTATCGTTATAGATCCCACTAATGCGGCCTTAGAACAAGAAAAAGGCGAAACCCGTCTGGGGTAAATAAATTAAGAGCCAGAGGGAAAGGCGATTTTATTTATAAAACAAATATTAAAGACAGTTCATCTTCCTTCCTTTGTGGATGTGACTGAATACTTCGTTTCACCTTGGAAGTATCGCCCTCTTTAAGTTGGTGGTCTGCAAAAGTAGAGTCTCCATTTCCAACCCCACATGAGTTGAAAACTTATGTGGGGTTCCTTCAAGCGAGTATATATTGCCCTGCCAGGCTGACCCATATAGAATTTGACACAGTTACAAATAATTTTATATATTCCACTCTTTTTCCAAAGCTGAAGCGCTTTCTCATTAGGCAGAAGGTGTCCGACAGCATTGCGCACATAAAATGTTTTTATATTCCTGGATATAAGCTATCTGGCTGCATCCAGTGAGACTTTTCTTAAGTAGGGAGTAGTGCACCCTTTACTGCATTCTTAAGGTGGTGAGTTAAGGGCAAGGTGAAGAAGAGCGTACACTTGTTGGTTGTACTTCTTGTGTATTACGGAGTCTGCTAAAGTAGCAGGATAGCCATTGTGTGATGCTATTTCTTTGAGGGTATTTAATTCCATTTGGAAGTTGACTTCACCCATAGGGATGGATATTAGGCGATGTATTGTAGAATGAAAGGCAGCTTGTTTACTTTCAAGATTTATAAGAAACTGTCACCACAAATATAGTAATCCTAGCCAATTATCAATACCCAGTGATGCATAAAGATGCTGCCTTTCATTCTATGACATTTCACCTAATGTACATCCTCATGAGTGAAGCTATCTTCCAAACGCAATTAAATGCCATCGAACAAATAGGGCTGTCCTCCTACCTCAGTGGTCTCAGTTATGAACAAAAAGCAGGAACAATAGATGTACTCTCTACTTTGCCCTGCCCGTAATCCACCACCTCAAGAATGCAATAAATGGTGCACAATTCCAGCCTCAGGAAAAGTCTGACTGGATGCAGCCAGAAAGCTTATATCCAGGAATATAAAAACATCATTTTATGTGCGCAACACTGTTGTACACTTTTGTCCAATGAGAGAGACAGCACTCCATCCTTGGAAAACAGTAGAATACATAAAAATATTTGTAGCTGTGGCAAATTCTTTATAGATCAGTCTGGCAGGTCTATATATACCTGCGTGAAGGAAAGCCATATAAGTTTGAAACTAAAAAAAGGAGACTACTTCTACAGACCACTGCTTTAAAGTAGGCCATAGTTACATGGTGAAACATGAAGTATTACATCACATCCACAAAGGAAGAAAGATGAACTGTCTTGAAATTAATAAACATATACCCATCAACCAAAGCCTAGTACTCAATGACCAGACACAGTCCACTTACCACTTGTAACTGCAAATACTACACATAATCCCATCCTGTCAATGTTGCAAATTACCCCTCTTACTCACATGCTCCATTTCCTTTATTTCAGTTAGTATAATTTCTTTTGTGTTAAAAAAATTAACTTTTCATAATCACAGCTTCATCACTTCCCTGTTTAATATTATTGTATCTTATCTGTTTGTAATTTATGACCTATTATAGGCAAGATTATTTTTTTCAGCCACATCTTTGGAACATGTCACTAAAGCTTATTGTTGAATTATATTTTTCTATGTAGAATTGTTTTAAATTTTCTGTAGTTCGTTAGTTAATGTGCCACATAGTTTATCTTAGTTAAATAATCTTACATCACATTTACACTTTAAGTAACCTCGCTTTTTTTATTTCTATTCTAACAGTAACATTTTATATCTGAAAATGGAGGTATTCTGTACATGCACTAGATTCAAATCTACACTCCTGGAAATTGAAATAAGAACACCGTGAATTCATTGTCCCAGGAAGGGGAAACTTTATTGACACATTCCTGGAGTCAGATACATCACATGATCACACTGACAGAACCACAGGCACATAGACACAGGCAACAGAGAATGCACAATGTCGGCACTAGTACAGTGTATATCCACCTTTTGCAGCAATGCAGGCTGCAATTCTCCCATGCAGACGATCGTAGAGATGCTGGATGTAGTCCTGTGGAACGGCTTGCCATGCCATTTCCACCTGGCGCCTCAGTTGGACCAGCGTTCGTGCTGGACGTGCAGACCGCGTGAGACGACGCTTCATCCAGTCCCAAACATGCTCAATGGGGGACAGATCCGGAGATCTTGCTGGCCAGGGTAGTTGACTTACACCTTCTAGAGTACGTTGGGTGGCACGGGATACATGCGGACGTGCATTGTCCTGTTGGAACAGCAAGTTCCCTTGCCGGTCTAGGAATGGTAGAACGATGGGTTCGATGACGGTTTGGATGTACCGTGCACTATTCAGTGTCCCCTCGACGATCACCAGTGGTGTACAGCCAGTGTAGGAGATCGCTCCCCACACCATGATGCCGGGTGTTGGCCCTGTGTGCCTCTGTCGCATGCAGTCCTGATTGTGGCGCTCACCTGCACGGCGCCAAACACGCATACGACCATCATTGGCACCAAGGCAGAAGCGACTCTCATCGCTGAAGACGACACGTCTCCATTCGTCCCTCCATTCACGCCTGTCGCGACACCACTGGAGGCGGGCTGCACGATGTTGGGGCGTGAGCGGAAGACGGCCTAACGGTGTGCGGGACCGTAGCCCAGCTTCATGGAGACGGTTGCGAATGGTCCTCGCCGATACCCCGGGAGCAACAGTGTCCCTAATTTGCTGGGAAGTGGCGGTACGGTCCCCTACGGCACTGCGTAGGATCCTACGGTCTTGGCGTGCATCCGTGCGTCCCTGCGGTCCGGTCCCAGGTCGACGGGCACGTGCACCTTCCGCCGACCACTGGCGACAACATCGATGTACTGTGGAGACCTCACGCCCCACGTGTTGAGCAATTCGGCGGTACGTCCACCCGGCCTCCCGCATGCCAACTATACGCCCTCGCTCAAAGTCCGTCAACTGCACATACGGTTCACGTCCACGCTGTCGCGGCATGCTACCAGTGTTAAAGACTGCGATGGAGCTCCGTATGCCACGGCAAACTGGCTGACACTGACGGCGGCGGTGCACAAATGCTGCGCAGCTAGCGCCATTCGACGGCCAACACCGCGGTTCCTGGTGTCTCCGCTGTGCCGTGCGTGTGATCATTGCTTGTACAGCCCTCTCGCAGTGTCCGGAGCAAGTATGGGGGGTCTGACACACCGGTGTCAATGTGTTCTTTTTTCCATTTCCAGGAGTGTATGATCCAAAAAATTTCACTGTACCACATACTTATCTTTGTGCTTGATGATGGCGTGACAGCCGAATGCCGGTTCGTGTAGCAAATAATAGATGTAGAATATTACATCAGTGCTGTGTGTGTTTCATTCATAATGTACAAAATAGTCTAGCAAGAACCGACGGAACAGTCAATCAATGCAAGTACCTTTTTGATCTGGAATGGTACCGCCATACACCGCAATAAACGGTTCTTATCATTCATCGATATAACATGTGGCTTATACATTAGTTTCCAGCAGTTTAATAAGGAAGTATTAATAATATAAGAGCAAAGACGACGAACAAGGGCAAATAACACTGAAGGTTACCGTCCATAACAGAGGTGTGCTGCTTTTATTAGGCACCCAGGTACTGAAAGACGGTTTGTTGGAGCCTTAATGTCATTCCTCTTTCCAAAAGATCGTTACAAATAGATTGTAATTGCTACCTGCGCTTAATCACTTAAGGTTTTCATGCTGCATTCATCGTACGCCTTGAAAGGGTCAGACATATACCACAGGACAAGCAACTTCCAATATGCCATAAGGATAAGTCATCATTGCAGATTTCTGGACGCGATTCTGAGACACAGGACATGCCCCTGTGCTCCAGTACATGCAGTGGTGGACACAAGTGCGGGGCGACTCCCCCCCCCCCCTCCCCCGCCACACCCCTAGCGGGGCCGCTCGCATTGCCACCAGTCATTGCCAGTCAGTCCGCACGCTATTCACTTGTTTCTATCGTCGTCGACTCGAGTGAATCAAGTAATCGTGTAGTTTACTTTCCTTGTAGCATGCGTGTCCGCGTTATCGTATTTTATACGTTTCTGTGTGACACACAGATAGTTAACACATACCTACGAGAAAAGCAGCGGCTATTCTAGTTATCTCGATACGTTATTATGTCTGGCATTTGTTCGATAAAAGTCGCAAATATTCTACTGCTTTCTTGTACAGGGAACCTTCGATACGTAGCGTTACAAATGCGGACTATTCGCCGAAGAGGAAGCTAGTTTACATTCAGAAGCAGAAATGTTAAGACTGAAGAATGAATAAGTAAAAAGTACTAGCTGTGAACATTAGTCAAGAGTGAGAGCGATCAGCTGATTCTGAAGTATTAATAATAGTAATTCATAGAATAGGACGGGGCGTGAGTCGTGCTTGGGTACCTCAGTTGGTAGAGCACTTGCCCGCGAAAGGCAAAGGTCCCGAGTTCGAGTCTCGGTCCGGCACACAGTTTTAATCTGACAGGAAGTTTCAATAGTAATTCGTAGTAATTTCACAATAAAAATGTTGTTACGAGACTCGTAACAGTATTTTCACTAATAACGTAACGATAGTTTCCTATACCTAGCTCGTAATACGTGTTAAGTACGGGAAACTCTTGATGCATATATCTCCGGTAATAGTGACTTTTGAGGAAATTCCTAAAAACGTATTGTTACTATACAGGCTCTCTATCGAATACACTAGAAGGGAACGGAATCGGCAATAAGCCAAAGTCAATATTCTTCTTTCTCGTCACTCTGTTTACAATGAGTGGCGTTATGAGCATAACATATCCAGTCAACAAAATCTTGCAACGCCTAGTTTAGACGTAGCGATGGCAAAAGTAATTTTAGATTTGACGCTCAAAGTGTACGACGGGATGAGAGCTAATGCTGATAGCCACTTTGCTAGTATTGTTGAAGGCAGTTATGGAAGATTTACACGTGGAGATGAGTGTTCCTCATCTTAACAGGCAGACAAAGACACAGGGAAAACTTCGATCATAATGATGATGGTATGACATATTGGAAAAGAACTGTTTTTATTCCAACATTGGACCATGTTACGACTGACATGAGAGAACGTTTTGCAGAAGGAAATGTTTATCATTTGAAGTTCAATATACTTTTCCCCTGACAACTACTGAAACATGACGGTAATCAATGCTTAACTGAATTACCGTTCTTTGAAGAAAAATCACTCTTTGTGATTGAAAAGAGACTAATGGGAGAGATTCTTCAGTATAAGCAAACGAGCTTAAACGCCCTTAATGATCGTGACTCTATTAGACAAGAGTTGTCTGTTTGTCCTAGATCAGACTATTCTACTTTGCACCCGCTGTACAAAATATTTGCTTGTCTACCTGCATCTAATGCTGCAGTAGAAAAAAGTTTTTCAACACTGCGGCGTACAAAGACATGACTAGATGTCGAATATACACTGCTGGAAATTGAAATAAGAACACCGTGAATTCATTGTCCCAGGAAGGGGAAACTTTATTGACACATTCCTGGGGTCAGATACATCACATGATCACACTGACAGAACCACAGGCACATAGACACAGGCAACAGAGCATGCACAATGTCGGCACTAGTACAGTGTATATCCACCTTTCGCAGCAATGCAGGCTGCTATTCTCCCATGGAGACGATCGTAGAGATGCTGGATGTAGTCCTGTGGAACGGCTTGCCATGCCATTTCCACCTGGCGCCTCAGTTGGACCAGCGTTCGTGCTGGACGTGCAGGCCGCGTGAGACGACGCTTCATCCAGTCCCAAACATGCTCAATGGGGGACAGATCCGGAGATCTTGCTGGCCAGGGTAGTTGACTTACACCTTCTAGAGCACGTTGGGTGGCACGGGATACATGCGGACGTGCATTGTCCTGTTGGAACAGCAAGTTCCCTTGCCGGTCTAGGAATGGTAGAACGATGGGTTCGATGACGGTTTGGATGTATCGTGCACTATTCAGTGTCCCCTCGACGATCACCAGTGGTGTACAGCCAGTGTAGGAGATCGCTCCCCACACCATGATGCCGGGTGTTGGCCCTGTGTGCCTCGGTCGTATGCAGTCCTGGTTGTGGCGCTCACCTGCACGACGCCAAACACGCATACGACCATCACTGGCACCAAGGCAGAACGACTCTCATCGCTGAAGACGACACGTCTCCATTCGTCCCTCCATTCACGCCTGTCGCGACACCACTGGAGGCGGGCTGCACGATGTTGGGGCGTGAGCGGAAGACGGCCTAACGGTGTGCGGGACCGTAGCCCAGCTTCATGGAGACGGTTGAGAATGGTCCTCGCCGATACCCCAGGAGCAACAGTGTCCCTAATTTGCTGGGAAGTGGCGGTGCGGTCCCCTACGGCACTGCGTAGGATCCTACGGTCTTGGAGTGCATCCGTGCGTCGCTGCGGTCCGGTCGCAGGTCGACGGGCACGTGCACCTTCCGCCGACCACTGGCGACAACATCGATGTACTGTGGAGACCTCACGCCCCACGTGTTGTGCAATTCGGCGGTACGTCCACCCGGCCTCCCGCATGCCCACTATACGCCCTCGCTCAAAGTCCGTCAACTGCACATACGGTTCACGTCCACGCTGTCGCGGCATGCTACCAGTGTTAAAGACTGCGATGGAGCTCCGTATACCACGGCAAACTGGCTGACACTGACGGCGGCGGTGCACAAATGCTGCGCAGCTAGCGCCATTCGACGGCCAACACCGCGGTTCCTGGTGTCTCCGCTGTGCCGTGCGTGTGATCATTGCTTGTACAGCCCTCTCGCAGTGTCCGGAGCAAGTATGGGGGGTCTGACACACCGGTGTCAATGTGTTCTTTTTTCCATTTCCAGGAGTGTAGGTAGACGACCGTATAGCACGTCCATTCTGTCGTATACAACAAAGTAAACCAGACAGGTTCACATAGGTTATCTAAATATTTCATGCAGAATTTGCGATTGTGATTGGCCATTTTTATCTGTGTGGATGACGTCACTTGGTATTCTCGCATTCGCAGAATAAAATCAGAGATTGACAGATCTCTCCCACAATGTCCTTGACAAATCCTCTCCGAATCACGGCCGCCAATTTAATCTGCAGCTGACCAGATGTATGAGGGTCCTGTACCCACTACATTTCATGTTCCGTGAAGGAATAAAGCGAGCTGTGTCCATAATTGCTGCTCAGTGAAGACAGTTCCGCATCAATCTTACCCATGGCACCCATCGAAATGCACGATATCTCTCCAGATACGTGCATGTCAAGAAGCATAGCACCTTTTATCAGTGTATAATAGAGATGAGAGTAATGCAGTGATATAACAGATGGTAAAGAAGAAACGTGTGGTTTAGACGTGGTGGAGCTTCAGATGGATGGAGTTTGAAACATATCACTAAATCAATTCTCTGGCACTATTCCACTGTCTGGAGTCAGTACCCGGAAGTCTCTGGCATGAGAGAAATGATCGTAGAGTAGAAACACAAACCTCACCAGCTATATAGTTCTGCTCCTAAAAATACTATATTGTTAAATTTAAATGGTTTCCGAAAAATTAGTAGTGCTGAATGCAACGCTCTTAACATTCCAGTGCAGGGTACATTTGTCGAATATGAAACATATAATCACTCTCCAAATTTCCACCCCAATCACTACGTTCACAAAATTTAAAATCATAAAAATACCTTCCTCTACACTATTCTGGTGTCCTGTGAAAGCATCGTCTGTGTATATCCACCTTTCGAGGTCCTTATAAACCAACTGGAATGAAATCAGGAGATTGCTGTTCTGTATATTAGGAAATTAACGGATTTATACGTCATTTGATGTCGGAAACGTACGTACTTTCACTCACACCTCCCCTGTCAGTTGTGCTTGTTATTATTAGTAGCGGTTTGACGGAAGCAGGTATCTCTCACTAGGAAATAGAGCGATGATAGGTAGTTTTGCTCATGTGTAGGATAATATAGCACTTTCGTCCCAACACCACATCTCTGGAATAGACCCCTCACACACTATTTAAGGTGATACATGTGACACAGGTCCACTGTCCTACAGATCACTCTAGGGAATGGCGTAAGTCTGATAAACGCGTTGGTTCTTCTTCTTAATACATAAGAGATAACATTGCTTGTGAGAACCAAACGTAATTCGGTAATGTCTATATTCGATTCTATGTGTGAGAACGCAGTTATGGATTGGGATACGGCCGTTCTGACTGGTTTAATATAGGACCTCTGTATAATACGTATGTCGCCTCTGTTGAAGTATGTGTTACGAAAACCCTTGTAGTTTACAGAGGAGGGGGAGGGATAAAACTGAATGCAGCCAGAGCATAATTTTTAAGCTTGTCTCGATGTTGAGTGTCTACGTACTCCCCCGCCCCAAATCCACTCCAGTTTTTCCTACCAGCTTGTACGTGAAGGGTAGAGTGCCAATTCATCTGACACTAGTATCGAGTGGTACTGCATAATTTTCTCTCAGCAGAATAACACCTGTAGTATGACATCGTCAATTTGTGTAGCGCTGTGCATATAGTTGCGTATTTAAGCCGATCTTTATAATAACTACATAATTAGAACCCATCTTTACTTCAGTTTCGAAACCAAAATTAATAAAGTACACTAACCTAAACTTCCTCTCCTGTATCAGAACAGTTTCCATGCGTTGGAGGATGCACTTGAGCTTACTGTCCGGGAGAACCGAGACTTGAGTCTCAGAAAAGGAGATGGGGGCGGAGGTAGAGTGGGACGTTAGCACAGCCCTGGGAAAAGGAAATTCCCGCCAAAACCCAAAATTCCCGCCAATAGAGTAGGTGAGGGAGGGGAGGGGGAGGTGAGAAGGGGGAGGGAACGGGAACCCACGTGCGGCTGGGGGGGGGGGGGAACACATGACGTCAGCTGGGGTGGCAGAGGGGGTAGGTGAAGGGAAGTAATTAATTGACTAATCTAATTAATTGGCATATCAATTTGATATCAAAACGGCCTTAGGTGCTCCTGCACCCTAGTACTAACTTCTGTGTGCGTTACAGTTGCAGACATTCAACATGGTTGTGCAAAGATGGACAAGGGCCTTACTCGTAAGGCTTTTGTACGAAAACAACAGCAGTAGAGCTGCTAATCGTGGCATCAACGTATTATACTCGTAGAAATACGATGTCCTCTTTTCCCGTCGCGGTTGAAGGACATGATTCGGAGGTTCAGATTCACTGGTGATTTGGGAAATGCTTCTGGAAGAGGTCGACGGTCAATTTCGCTACAGTTCCTTCAAGGTTTTTCTGCTGCCATGGATGAGAATGATGGACGCAATGTGCGATCTTGAAGCAGTACACGAGTTTTATCAAGACAGCTGAACATTTCGCGGTTCTCCGTTCAGAAAGTGCTACAGCAGTAGTGAAATGACATCTGTACAAGCTTCCAGGCTGTCGTTGATTCAGATGGTGGTCACAAAGAGCGACTCTTGTAAATTGGGACGTAAAGATGGTACACTGTTAACAAATGTTACCCTCTCACGTGGAAATTAAAATTTCCTTCTTTCAATCGTTTATTCGTTATATCTCTTCAACATGTCCTCACAAATGTTTTCACAAAGCTTCATAATCCTACAATCACTTATTTTTCAATGGGCCCTCTCATGTAGCGATAGTTAATTTATAACCACTTTGCAGACGCTTGTGAGGGAACGGAATACTCGTCCACTCAAGTTTGCTAAATCTGAAGAAAAGTATTTCAGAGGAAGAAACACTAGCCAAAATGTCATTACGCTGATAGTATCATTTGTGTACTAATATGTAATTTTTAATTTTTGCTATTAGTGCCCCTTAAGATAAGCGGTGCGGCGATTAAAAGTCTACTAGACAGGGTACAGAATGAACCTTCACAAACGACCGCTGTTCTCTGTGTGGGAGTCTGACAAATCACAGCCCCAGAGAAAACCAGGACAAGAAAACGAGGGAGCGCAACTGGGGCTTAACGTCTCGTCGACGACGACGTTTCTGCGGATTGAGGAGAACCTGTCACAGCAGGAAAGGTGGAGGAGGAAATCGGCAGTGTGCTTTTTAATGTAAACATCCTGGCACTTACCTTAATATATTTAAGAAAATTATGCAGAAAATAACCGAAATGGGCTGACGAAGTTATAAAGCAACATCCATCCGAAAGCGGAACAATTGTGTAATCACTGTGCATAATCGTTTGCTATTATATTAAGGGACTCCAAGGGGTATTCAGTTTATTGTTGTTATAAATGTAGTCCATGTTATGTATGATGAAAATTATTAGCAGTCTGGCAGTACTTGAGATACTGAATTCACATCGTCCCGGTAAGTCCTTGTTGGACACCACCGAATGCGCGTGTTAATAAAAGACCAAAATTCAAAAGTTGTTGAATTTAGTCGTGTTCAAAATTAAGAAAGAAAAATGAGAATCAGTTACGAGTTTCTAAGAGCGAATTCGGATGAACCAGTCAGATATTCGTCGTAATTAGGGAGCTTAAACTGTAAAAAGGAACCAGTGAACTGAAAATATCCGATTATCTACAGTAGGCACGAATGGTCAAAGAAATTTAGGACAGACATCTAGTGCTCAAACAATCACAGCTGAATTCTTTCAGATTTCCCGTTGACAAAACACATTTATGGACAGTTGTAGCATGTGGAAGAAAATGTGGAATGTTGTATCTATTGTAAAACTGGTTATCGTGACCAAAGGAATATCCATCAACTAAGCTGGGACCGATCACACAAGACATTTAGTTAATGTACATATCATTTATGAGCTAAGATTGTACCAAATTATTCTGTACTCGTAACTCCTAAATTCCAGCTGTTTAACCCAATTAACATACAGGAAGTTTTATCATCCAAATACTCAATTTAACCGGAAACTCCTTAATATATCATTATAAGGTACTTGCCGCATATAACGGGAAGGTTGCATTATCGCCTTTAGAAAGCAGAGCTCGAAGAAGCTACCATTTGTTAGGCCATTACGAATGACAACCGCCTGATTGTTGTGTTTTGAAACGCAACCTTGCGTTCATTAACAAATTTGTTAGTGAGAGAAAATATGATGTTTTGTACAGGAATGGCGATGTAACAATGGACTTTCCTAGCGATAATGGAAGTCAAGAGTCCACGTGATCTACTGAATATTTTTGTGTACATGGATTTATTAATTAATTGCATTTTACGCATTTCGATCAAATAAACGCAATGGAAAACCATAATATTCTGCGTTTTGGACGGACAATCACCAACATAAATCATTAAAAATGATAGAGGGTTTATAAAAAGTCTACTACTTACGTTCAAAAACTAAGACTGGATGACAGAATTGAAATGTGTCATTATTATTTTGAAGATGATCCATACAAATGACTCAAAAGTGTAAACACTACTGAAAATTTCGATTAAGTCCATAATATTGGATAACATTTGATTAAAAGTCTGTAAATTTAGACATGGGGAAAAAGGGTACAATCAATTTAACATTCAAATTATTGAGAGCATTGTTTTTGTTAAAAACTGTCATATCTGTTGAAAGGAAAATCAAACGTGTAAACAAATTTCTCAGCATTATCTGGACTACTTTGAAGACGGTCAAGTAGTTTCGTGCCCTCATTTCTTACTACATTAATGAACGAAACAGTCACTAAAGCAGTAGGTACCAGCCGGTGGCCCAGCATTTGTTGAGTAGCGTTTTAGGGAAAGCAAAAAGAATTTTTCTTGCTAACTATCTTCCGAGGTATAAGGGCGGACTGACGCTTTCGACACAAAACTTTTGGATCAGTTGGGTTTAGAATACATAAGGAAAGGCACAACTTTAAAAAAATAATAATATTTGTTCCTTGTTATTCTCCACTCCAAAAATATATATTGGTAATAGGAAAGAAGAGGAATCTGAAATGCGAACGCTTGAATACTCATTGAGGACTTCAGATATCTCCTAACACCATTTGAAGTAATTCATAGCTTGAAAAAATGTGTGCTCCATTCAGGAGGGTAGCTGTACAAAGTTATTTTTTTCTAAAATATCAAAATTGGGGCTGAATCTAGTAAAAAGAGAAACAATACCCTAAGTACATTCATCTAAAGCAGACGATAGTGAAGAAATACGTGTACACGCCTACTAAACACATGCAGTGGTATTTCACATCCAGTATAAATAACATACACTAATCTAATATTCCTCTCCAGCATCTGTACAGTTTCCATGTCTTGTGGGGTGAACTTGCCGTTTCCGTCCAGAGGGACCGGAGCTCGAGTTTCAAAAAGAGCTCTACCATTTTTATTTTCAAGCCAATTCTCTGTAGGGGGGTATGGGATGCCAACGGAGCCCTGGGACAAAGAAATTCCCGGCAAAATTCGAAATTCCCGCGAAGATTTGAAATTCCTGAAAAATTCGAAATTTCCGCCAGTAGGGTAAGTGGGGGGGGGGAGGGAGAGGAGGGAGGGGGAGAAGGCGGGGACCCACGTGACGACTGGGTAAAACATATGCCGTCATCTATGGGTGGGGTTGGGGTTGTATGGGGTAATTAATTGATCATATTAATTAATTTGCATATAAATTAGGTGTAAGAATTGTTCTCATAGCCCAATACACTACTGATGCTTGTGTTTCAACCCTACATCGCAGTACCGGTATTGGTGCCAAATGGCAAGTCATGGCACTAACACTACTAAAAACGCAAACCGCGCAGCACACAGACTGAACATTATTCCTGCTAAATTGGTTACCCATACACTAAATACTTTGCCGTCTACCATGGCTCAAGTAGCAGAAGTTCACTATACCCACTCTGTTCACCAGATTTGGCACATCAGAACTCTCATCCATTGTTACAGCTAAAGAATTGTACAGTTAAAAAGCCTCCTACCTGCAGCTTACAGCTTACTGCAGCTGTGAACAAGGATTTTGGAGACCTTTCTGAATTGCCCTTCCTAACTAGAACTAACTCACCAGAAAAGAATCAGGAGAAAGTACATTAATCTAAAATTAGATGATGTTGAAACAAGTGTCTTTTTGAATTTATTAAGTGTATCACTAATTTTCATCTGTCTCTCGTAGTTGTCAATGATCACTGGTTGTTCTAGTTTTCCATGCGACCGACATTTGCACAGACAAATCGCTTCAATGGCGTTCATGTTGAGGTTGTGAATGTATTATGCTGAACTGGTGAAAACACACCTACAGTGAGAAGATGATGCAACGCCCTTTTCAAGCTGGGCAGCCACGGTCGTTATTTCTTGGGAACATACACCGTCAGCAGCTGGTAACCTTGTTGTTAGCGTGCTTGACTCTCGATTTGATTCCCGGCCTGTTCAGGGATTTCCTCCTGTATGGAGATATCGATTGTGTGTTGTCCTCATCGATCATGTCCTCATCGATGTGCAAATCGCCGAAGGGTCATAAAAAAGACTTGCACAAGGCGGCCGAGCATCCTAGATGGGATCTCCCAGCCAATAATGCCATACTCACATTTCGGAACGTACACTAAAACTGAAGATTTTGAAAAAATACTCATGTATAAAGCATCTGAATATTCGGGTCGACAGAAGCGTCCGATCCCACGCGTCGGCTTTGACCCGTGACGTAAGGGTGTTGCCGTGTGCGACGTCATGACGGCGCGGAGTTTGGTTTGAGTGTGGCTGTCTCCAGTTCTGTTTTATCTTATTTTGTTTACTTTTCTGATCTGTTCGTTCTATCTCGTGAGATTTTTTTAAAATTTAAAAACGCTTATTACTTATTTTAATTTCTGTTTTAGTTTATTATATTTATCTTTCGGATCTGTTGGTCTATCCCGTGAGATTTTTTTTTTAAAAAGACAAAAAACACTGATCAGCTACTGAAGCATCTTTATCTTCTATGGGTTGCAGGGGTTACGACCCCTGGGGAGGTGGGTGGGTATTCATGCATGGCTGTCTTCACTTACACGTTGTAGCTACGCAAGGCGTCTAAATTTGTTGATATTTAGTTTGCCCCCCCACCCAAAACACCCCATTTCCCGCGTTTGTCCCGTTAGTGTCATTAGGCTTCTTGTGGAAAGTGTGTTTGTTTGTTTTTGTTTCCGCCATATTTGTGACGTCATGGGTCAAAGCAGACAGGCGGGATCGGACGCTTCCGTATTTCCGAATATTCTTATTGTCTATAAATATAGCGATTGTCAAATGTCAAAAAAAAACAGAGAAAGGAGGGGGGGGGCTGTGGCGTGGAAGATGCAGGGATTCATGGGAACGGATTTTCGGAAGTAAACGAACTTGTGTCTGTAACTGCTGACTAAAATTTAAAAAAATGAGAAGCAGTTTGTTACAAGTACCATAGAGGAGAGACTACGTGTTACGAATCGCATCAATAACTAATAAAACTCTTCAGTTTAAAAACAGTACAGAATTCGCCGTGATTGTGCGTATTTTATAAATCATGTTGTGTAAGTGTATGAAAATGTATTGGACATTCGTTTATAATTCTCTGACATCGAAGTTTCAGTACTTACGAAAACGCTAATTTCTGCAGCACTTCTCTTAGATTTCTTGACACGTCTTGCTAGACTACAAGTAGCAGAATACATTTACTATCTTAGTGAGACAGACAGAATAGGTTGGTACGATTCTTCAATTTTAATCCTGTTATTAGGTGGGACCATTTAGTAATCATAAACGAGACACTGAATTACACAAAACTGATCTCTTGGTTTGATAAACTGGTTTGATGAACTGCTTTTACTTTAGGGCCTCATCAGTCACAAGAAGAAAGTATCTTCTCTGTAACCGGTTACTATTAATTTTCAACTAATAATGTGGTTAATTTTTTGGTTCTAAAAATTGGAAGGATCCATACATAAATCGTCTTTAGTGGACGTGCCGTAAGAAGATCCCTGACACTGCAATGAGCCAGGCTCGGAGCTTTGAGCGCGTATGGACTCTTTTCTCGACTGGTTTGTGCTTCGTAACTGAAAGCTGGCAACAGCGCTCGTCGCTGTCAGGGATCCCCTTATGCCTTCGCGACAATAGTAGTTCTGACGATCAGAAGATCTGAGGTTTCCTTTGAAATGCTGAGCTATCAGTAACTAACTGGATTTATCGACAGAAAAGAGGAGCTTTTACTCTTCCACAAATTATTTGAAATGCCTTACAAAAAATATTTAAGTATGATATTCTGCCACATGCATTAACATAAGACCAGTAAAGTGATTTTGTCTTTTTATCATAGCAGAGCTGTAAACTCTGTTGTTTCGTAGCAATAAATGAATACAATACAGTACTTACAATCGGCATAATTGTACTTCGGTTGTTCTTGGACCACACTTTCCTGCCATAATGCATAACGCTAGCATAGTCATATTTTGCTCCATAATCTATCACCTCCCAGGGTTGGTGCTTTATAAAATATTTTGCTTTACCTGAAAAAAAATTTATGAGCACTTCATAACAAATATCTGATGTAGCTGATGTCACTACTTACACAGTCAATTGCTATACCACTATGCAGCCCTCACTTTGTCACTTGAGGCATAGTGTGTACCGATCGAGGTGGCGCAGTGGTTAGCACACTGGACTCGCATTCGGGAGGACGACGGTTCAATCCCGTCTCCGGCCATCCTGATTTAGCTTTTCCTTGATTTCCCTAAATCGTTTCAGGCAAATGCCGGGATGGTTCCTTTGAAAGGGCGCGGCCGATTTCCTTCCCAATCCTTCCCTAACCCGAGCTTGCGCCCCGTCTCTAATGACCTCGTTGTCGACGGGACGTTAAACACTAACCACCACCACCACCACCACCGCATAGTGTTTATAAAGAGCCTAAGAGAGTGAGGTGGAAGGAGACTGCGTAAAAGCCAGACCAAAGCAATCACAGTCGCCCATTATCAAATGGGGTAGGCTCTGTTTTTAGTAATAGCCATATTTTACTGGTCTACATCAGAGAATTCAAGACCTCGGTCCAAAGCCGGAAGTTTAATGTGGAAACCATTCCATTAATCTGTCAAATTCTCGACATCTTTTTAACATCAGCTGCAAGACCTCGCTTCAGTGGAAGAATATAGTTCTATCTGCGAATTTCCAGCAAGGACCGATTTCTTCAAAATTTGATCCTGATGCTAATGACACTTACATCTGGTGGCAGCAGAAGCATTCGGCCGGACGCATGAGACAAGACAAACGCCAGGAAAGAGAGGGCTATTTAAATTTGTTTGGATAAGGCAAAACGTTAAAACTTTTCAAGGCTCCATCCAACACCGCAACCGATATTTTGGTAGATTAAGTAGCAGTAATAATTACAGTATCGTCAAAGTTGAGACTAACAACGATCAGTCGTCTCAAGAGTACCCAAAATACCTCCAATTTCCTTACAAGAGGATTACTCGAGTGTGGTCTCACAAACTTCCATGTAGTACACATTGATTTTCATAAATAAAGGAACAAGAGAAGCCGTTGTGTCAAGGTAACATTGTGGTGACAGAATTGTTACTGAACGCCACAGAAGCTCGTGACATTCAAGGCACGACAGATCTAAAATGATAAGACAACTTGCAATAGTTCGTTTGAACGGAGATCCTGCATATAGTGATTCTGACTGCGTGATGTAGACATACGAAATTGGCACACAGAAGCCGAATCACAGGGAGACAAGATTGTGTGAAACACGTGTGAATTGTATTACTCTTGCCCAAGTCATTGGCAAATTAGAGACTTGTACAATTGTCGTGATGCCTTTTCGATGTTGAATCCCGTTCATGATAACTTTTTGCGACTGTGGAGAAACTTCCAGGAGGGAGGAAACATACAATGACACACAGTTAAAATCGAGAACCTCCTGCGACGCTGTGTTAGGTTCGACACCTCGCCCTATTAGTTATCTCTATCTCGAGTGTTTCGACCCTACGCTCGACCTATCGGGAGATGCATCCCCCTCTCACTATACTGCCACAAGCCTCGGTAAAGTGCTTTCCTGAACAAAATGGTATGGAAAGGAACCAATACTGCAGCTGCAGTGTTTTCGACTTTGATGGTGTCGTATTGGGAGCACAGACGTCGTTGAATGTGCCTCTTAGGATTTAACTGCAATCCGGAGGAAAGTCTTTCTGCAACCTTTCACATGCTCCACATAAACCTTGGTGCCCTCATGTGCTTGCCAAGGCTCGACCACAGAGGGCGGACGAATACCTCTGATTCTCAGGATATCCGCTGAATAAATTTGGTTGAAAATGAATCGGACGCTGGAGACGGAAAGAACTGAAGCATTAGCCAAACCTCAGCAAACCATGGGAAGAAGAAGGAGGAGTTGCGTATTATATCCAGCGACGACGATGTTTTGGGGGTGGAATGAAATCTTCAGGGATTGGACGGCCTGGGGGACGCAATTGGTTCTTTTCTATGTGAAAAAAAGTCAAATAAAACACCAAAGGCTGTACATACATGGATGTAAAGCACGGCACCGACTTGTAGCTTTTCCAGTCACTCATAATCGTGTTCTCGGATGCTACGGTAGTCAAATTTTGCGGAATATTTCTCGTTGGAGGATTCATACGGGGCGCACTAAGCCCCGTAGCGGCAATTGAACTACTCGAGAAGTAGCACCTCAAAGGTCTGGGAAATTGATGGCAAAGAGAGCAGCGTGATGATCACAGTAGTGTGATGTGTGATGTCCACGTGGCCCTCCACACCGTATTCGAATAAAGCCATTGGGAGAAGATGACACGGCACCAATCCGCACTGAACGTCCCGTCACAGCCAGTACGTGGAGGTAATTATTTAAGCTGGGGTAACTTTCTACATTAATACTCTAATACAAAAGAAGAATGAAGCACGACGAAGGAGTTATACCTGTGTCAAATTGTTATTCATACAGGTATCGACGGAAAATTCGAAAAAGTAAACATAGGCGACCGTTGGATGAATGCGTAACGCTGAAGACCAAAATCACCGTGTGGTTCGCAAGTATAGTGAATAGGGGACACGTCGATACCAGGGCACGAAGTCTTTACAAATTTCATTCCTTTGGACAGTAAATACGCCTCACAGACAAATGCGTGAACAATATTTGCAAATGTTAGCATCTGAGAAAGGATGTGTAGGTGGGCTCAGCGAAGCTGGTTGGAGAAATCGGCGAATCGTTCGGCAACCGAAAAAGAGCGATACCACTATTCGACTATGTTGGCACGAATAGGTGAACCATGGCCGCATACAGTGTCAAGAGGGAAGCGGTCGAATTAGATACACGACCGAACGAGAGGAATGAGCAATCGCCAGAGTCATCGTTATCATCTATCGGACGTGCAACTCGTGCTACAGTGACCACAATGACCATTAATAGGTGGCTCACAGAAAGGGGTTTGGGTTCACCCAGCTCCTTGAGACGACTACCGTTGACTTATTTACATCAAGAAGCCCGTTTGCAGTGGTGTCGGGTACATTCGACCTGGAATCTCACTGACTGGAGTAGTAATGTGTCCCGCTTAGGAATGAGCCCCAATGATAAGTGAACATGTGTCTAGAGATGTCCCGGACTGTCGCTCGCCAGGAGTGATGGTCTGGTGTGCCATATCATTTCATAGCAGGTTGTATTCCACGGCACCCTTAGATAGCACAGCGGTACATTGACAGTATTCTACGCCACATTTTGTCGCTCTTCGTGGCAAGTCGTCCTGGGCTTACATTTCAGTAAGATAACTCCCGCCTTCACACGGCGAGAGTTTCAACTGCTTGTCTTTGTGCTTTGCAAACCCTACCTTGGCCAGCAAGGTCGCCAGATCTCTCCATAACTGCGAACGTTAGAAGAATTATGGGCAGGGCCCAGGAATCAGCTCGGGATTTTGACCATCTGACGGGCCACTTGGACAGAAATCAGCACTATATCCCTCTGAAATACATTCAACAGTATCAATCAACGCCAAACTGAATAACTACTGGCGTAAGAGCCAAAAGTGGAACACTGTGTTATTGTCTTCCTGAATTTGTGAAGCTCTTCCTCTTGCATAAATCATTCATCTTTTCTGAAACTGCAATCATACTGTTTGTTTGAACGTGCACGTCACGTCTACTGATTTCTGTCCATTTCGTGTCATTCCTTCATAGTGATTAGTCTTCTTTTGTGTTAGCAGCTCTATCATCTTGACTAATTTTTCCACAAGCATTTTGCATATTGCTCATATCGTTACTACTGTACTGGCACGAGACCAGCCACCGACGTTACTGCACTGCACACAACACAAGCCACTCACTACGACAAGAACAAAGGACTGTGTGGGTCTGAAGCACATGAGCGGGAGTGCTACCTTGTACAGATTGCGAATCCATTTTACACTGGTGGCTAGTACCTTGCACAACTAATTCGGCAGTCGGAGGTTGGAGTTCTCGGGCATGGGTGTGTGTGTTGTCCCCAGCGTAAGTTAGCTTAAGTTAGGTTAAGTAGTGTGCAGGCTTAGGGACTGATGACCTGAGCAGTTTGGTCCCTTACGAATTCACACGTATCTGAACATTTTGAACTGATTAGGCTACAAAATACAGTCCGAGGTACAGTTTTCACACCTGATGTCCCGCAGCACCCAAACTATGTTTTTTTGAACAGGGTTTCTCATTGAAATAAGATCAGTTTCCCGTAATGATCAACGAACTATCCACTGTTAATATACTTACACTATCAACCCTAGACACATACACTGCAAACAATTTCGTGAGCATCTTACATCGATTTTGCAGCAGATTATAAGTCAATCAAATAGTGTCAAAATGTTACGCAGTGAGAGACAGACTAGTGACCATTTAATTCTCTTGGAAGCATTATATTTAAGTTTGGTACCAATGCTTAGAGGTGGCAACGAGGTCGCTCTGCTATATTTACATAAGCCAGAGAATTTCAGAGTCCGCCCTCGTAGCTGAGTGCTCAGCGTAGATCGCTACAGTGCAGAGGAGTAGGGTTTGATTCCCGGTACTGCCAACGGGTTTTCCTTGGTGGGAGGATGGTACGTTGTGCACACAGCCTAGTGATGCAAAGTGCGGAGGAGCTACTTGAGAGAGTATACAAAACGGCCGGGGGAACGGTGTGCTGCTCACATGGCTCGCCATATTGCATCCATGTGACGAAACAAGGCAGAGGATGACATCCCTTGGACCTTCACGGCATGGCAAGGACTTAACTAAAAAGGAAGGCTATAAAACCAACTTCCCGGCTGGAGGACGTTTCACTTACGTTGACGTTTATTTGGCATAGAAGAGGTCTTGTTGGAGTATCGAAAATAGACCAGTTAGATAAATGTATCTTTACACTACACAGAGGAATCGTTGGGACAATTTTTAACTCACATAATGATTCCAAAACAGATTTAAGTGAGAAAACGATGTCATTTGTGGGTGTCACTCTTAAGAGAGGAACAGTACTAGATCCAGTCTCATGGAAAAATGGTTCAACTACTCTAAAGTGGCGAAATCTCGTCGTCACTTTGTTACAACAAAGCAAACAGTGTCTGAGTCAGGTGGCTTAGAGGTTCATAATTGGTACTATCACGCAGAAAATGTTGTGGGGAAGGCGATCGAAGAAAGATAACTTGTTATTCGCAGGACTCTATAAGATGCAACACGTCTGATAAAGAGACTGTCTGCACTACGCTTCTCCGTCTTCTTCTAAAGTATTCCTGCGCAGCGTAGTGTCCTTACCAGATGGGATTGACGGTGGACATCGAAAAAGTTCAAAGAATGGCAGCTCGTTTTGAATTATGGCGAAGCAGGTGCGAGAGTGTCACAGATATGACACGTGAGTTGTGGTGATAATCATTGAAAAAAATGCGTTGTTTGTTGCAGCGATACCTATTCACGCAATTTCAATAAACAAATTGCGCCTCCGAATGTGAAAATATTTTGTTGACGCTCACCTGAGTAGTGAGAAAGGTCGTCGCAATAAAATAAGAGAAATCGGAGCTCACATGGAAAGATTGAAGTGTTTGTTTTTCTCTGCGTTGTTCGAGAGTGGGACGGTAGAGAAACAGGCTGAAGGTGAACTATCTGCAAAACATTTAACTGAGAGTTGCAGAGTAGTTAGGTAGATACAGATAAAATTCCCTACACTGAACAGATGTGAAATTTGATTTTTATGAAGCAGAAGAGAACTTTGAAACGTCGACAGAAAATCTGCATGCGTTATATAAGACTCAAAGCGATAAGAGTGTAGGAAAGGGAATTTATAATAATATAAGATTAAATATAATTAAAAAGCGTATCCGCCGGCATGAATGCTGTTGAACGAGTACTGTTGTCATTTTAAGTCTGTGTAATGGAACAGCGATAGACTTACGGTAAGAGCTCTAGCGCAACAAGTGGAGAGTGTGAGTTTCCACTTGTGCCGTCTACTGTTAGCTCAGTTGCCGAAAACTGAAGACGTCATCACGTTTCTTGGACCTTAGAGCTGGGTTGTAA
Organism: Schistocerca cancellata; assembly: GCF_023864275.1. NCBI lineage: Eukaryota > Metazoa > Arthropoda > Insecta > Orthoptera > Acrididae > Schistocerca > Schistocerca cancellata. The sequence goes on from NC_064626.1 coordinate 313,067,094, forward strand.
AAAACCAGCGACAGAGCTTACGTAGGTGTGTGCCTGTTGACAGTAGCTGATGAAACCGACACCTGTCCGACATGAGCATCTATCTGACAGTAGCATACGGGTTTCACGATAAAACTTCAGGTACTGAACACATTAGGGGATGGCAAGTTAAACCTTTTTTATGTGTGTCATCAAACTTGTGACTACTTCCATGCGGCTCGCCGCGACTTCCTCTCTAGTGCCAACCTTTTCATCTCAGAGTAGTACTTGGACGGCATGTCCTGGATTATTTGTTGGACGCATTCCAGTTTCTGTTTACCTTCACAGTTGTGCCCTTCCTCCTGTCCCTTCGTATTTTCCATATGTTCCTTTCCTCACTAATTCTGTGGAAGACATTCTCATCCCTTTTATTACCTGTGCATCTTATTTTCAACATCCTGTTGTAGCACCGTCCGATCATGATTCACTACCATACAAGACTGTGCTTTAGAAGTACGTTCACTGAAAATACTCCGCCAGATTAAAGCCGATGTTTGGTACTAGTAGACTTCCCTTGCACAGGAATCTCTTTCTGAATGCGCTTAACAGCTTCTTGTGACCTCTTGGCCATCCATTAGACTGTCCGTACCATTCAGCACATTCTATAATTCTTCTTCCCTTCCACTGAGGATAACAAAGTCATCAGCGAGTAGTGTCATTAATATCGACTACCCATGAAATTCAATCCCACTCTTCAACCGTTCTTTTATTTCAGTCATTGCTTCTTCGATGTATAGATTGAGAAGTAGGGTGAATGACCTGTCTCTCATCCTTTTCAATCTGAGCAAGTCGTTCTTGGTTCCCTGTTGGTTCTTAAGCACATTGTACGTTATCTGTCTTTCCCTCTAGCTTACTACTACACTCCTGGAAATTGAAATAAGAACACCGTGAATTCATTGTCCCAGGAAGGGGAAACTTTATTGACACATTCCTGGGGTCAGATACATCACATGATCACACTGACAGAACCACAGGCACATAGACACAGGCAACAGAGCATGCACAATGTCGGCACTAGTACAGTGTATATCCACCTTTCGCAGCAATGCAGGCTGCTATTCTCCCATGGAGACGATCGTAGAGATGCTGGATGTACTCCTGTGGAACGGCTTGCCATGCCATTTCCACCTGGCGCCTCAGTTGGACCAGCATTCGTGCTGGACGTGCAGACCGCGTGAGACGACGCTTCATCCAGTTCCAAACATGCTCAATGGGCGACAGATCCGGAGATCTTGCTGGCCAGGGTAGTTGACTTACACCTTCTAGAGCACGTTGGGTGGCACGGGATACATGCGGACGTGCATTGTCCTGTTGGAACAGCAAGTTCCCTTGCCGGTCTAGGAATGGTAGAACGATGGGTTCGATGACGGTTTGGATGTACCGTGCACTATTCAGTGTCCCCTCGACGATCACCAGTGGTGTACGGCCAGTGTAGGAGATCGCTCCCCACACCATGATGCCGGGTGTTGGCTCTGTGTGCCTCGGTCGTATGCAGTCCTGATTGTGGCGCTCACCTGCACGGCGCCAAACACGCATACGACCATCATTGGCACCAAGGCAGAAGCGACTCTCATCGCTGAAGACGACACGTCTCCATTCGTCCCTCCATTCACGCCTGTCGCGACACCACTGGAGGCGGGCTGCACGATGTTGGGGCGTGAGCGGAAGACGGCCTAACGGTGTGCGGGACCGTAGCCCAGCTTCATGGAGACGGTTGCGAATGGTCCTCGCCGATACCCCAGGAGCAACAGTGTCCCTAATTTGCTGGGAAGTGGCGGTGCGGTCCCCTAAGGCACTGCGTAGGATCCTACGGTCTTGGCGTGCATCCGTGCGACGCTGCGGTCCGGTCCCAGGTCGACGGGCACGTGCACCTTCCGCCGACCACTGGCGACAACATCGATGTACTGTGGAGACCTCACGCCCCACGTGTTGAGCAATTCGGCGGTACGTCCACCCGGCCTCCCGCATGCCCACTATACGCCCTCGCTCAAAGTCCGTCAACTGCACATACGGTTCACGTCCACGCTGTCGCGGCATGCTACCAGTGTTAAAGACTGCGATGGAGCTCCGTATGCCACGGCAAACTGGCTGACACTGACGGCGGCGGTGCACAAATGCTGCGCAGCTAGCGCCATTCGACGGCCAACACCGCGGTTCCTGGTGTGTCCGCTGTGCCGTGCGTGTGATCATTGCTTGTACAGCCCTCTCGCAGTGTCCGGAGCAAGTATGGTGGGTCTGACACACCGGTGTCAATGTGTTCTTTTTTCCATTTCCAGGAGTGTATTTTTCTCAGAATTTTAAATGTCACGCACCATTTTACACTGTCCAACGTTTTTTCCAGGTCAGCAAATCTTGATCTTCCGTAATTATTGCTTGCCAGGACTGGCTCTCTGGTGCCTTTATTTTTCCTGGAGGCCAACAGATCGTTATTTAACAGATCTTCCATTTTCTTTTCCATTATTCTGTATATTATTCTTGTCAGCAACATGGATAAATGAGCCATTAAACTGTTTGTGCAATAGTCCTACCACTTACCTGTCCTTTCTGTCTTCCGTATTGCATGATTGATGTTTCTTGGAAGGTCTGCTGGTATGTACCCAAACTCACTAATTCTACTCACTAGCTTGAACAGTCTCTTGCTTATCACTTGGCTCAACCATTTCAGCAATTCCAATGGAGTCTCATCTATCCCTTGTGCATTATTTTACCGCAAGTCTTCCAAAGCTCTATTAAACATTGACTCTAATACTGGACCTCCAGTGTCTTCCATGTCGACTGCTATACCCCCCTCAGCCACATCGTCAGACAAGTCCCCCCTCGTAGAGACTTTCAACGTACTCCCTCCACCTATCCGCTCTCTCCTCTGCGCTTAACAGGGGAATTATCTACTCCATTCTTAATGTTGAAATCCTTGCTTTTAATTTCAGCAACGTTGATTTTATTTTTCTACATGCTGAATCAGTCCTTCCAATGACCATTTGCTTTTATAAACCTTCAAAATTTCCTACAGGTATTTCCCATTGGCTTCCCTCCACTTCATATTAATTTCATTTTAAAGTGTCTAAGAGACTAAGGACTCGGAATTGATTAGAGCATTGGACAAGTTTTTGGGTGAAGAATTACGTAAGAAGATTACTGTTTACATGGATGGTATATTAATTGCAAGTGAGACATGGGAAAACATTTAGAGACCTTCGAGGGAGTCTTGCAGGCGTTATGTGGAAGCTGGGGTGACAGAAAACTTGGCTAAGTCAGAATTTGGTAAATCCCAGATAAAATTCTGGCTTCATAATTATGGAAGAGGGTATATACCCAGACCCAAGTAAGCTCGAGACAATTAGGCAATTTCCAGTTACACATAACGAAAGGCAATTGAGAGCATTCTTCAGCGTCTGTGAGTTCTGTCAGAAATTCCTGAAGGAACCTGTACTCACTGCCCCAAATTGAGAACACTTACTAAAGGAAATATAACTTGGCACTGGAGTGACGAATGTCAAGAAGATTTTGCAAGGTTTAAAGAAGCATTGCGTAATGTGGATGTATTATACCATCCTCATTTCTCTAGAGACTTTTATTTGGGAGCGGATAGTTCAAATCATGGATTAGGTGTACATTTTTAGCAGATGGCGAAAGAAGGAGTTACTGAGGTGATAAAGACCATAGCCTTTGGTAGCAGAAGTTTGAATGCATGGGAAAGGAGATATATTACAGAGAAAGAGGCACTGGCTATCGTGTGGGGTTTTAAGCAATTTCATTATTATCAGGCAGGACGACATGTAAAGGTGGTCACGGACCACAAAGTTTTAACATTCTTAACTACAAGTAAACTGAGACACAGCTGTTATATAAGATGGGCTTTGGCATTACAAGATTGTGACTTCAAAGTGATATACATGCCTGATAAATCACATACCATACTTGATGCGTTATCAACTCTGCCACTCAATTCATGTGGAATGGCCATGAGCGGACCAGAAGGAGGAGAAGTTCGGATAAATTTAACGAACACACATTACAGCAATGTCCATTATGGACCTAAGAAATGCCTTGAGAAAATGATCTGCATCTTCAACAACACAGGAAGGCATATACACAATTTGCTGACTACTTGTGATACCTGTCAGAAAACTAAAACTGCCACTGTTCAACATGAAGTTTACCTGCATCAGGTCATGCCAGAATCAATTAAAGACATCATGGCAGTGGAACAGTTTGGTCCCTAGCCTGTGGCAAAGGGAAATTACACTCAAATTCTAGTTGCACAAGAATTAGTATCTAAATTTGTGAAGTTTTATCCATTAAAGAAAGTGACCAGCAAGGCTATTATTAATAAGTTTGAAAAGGAATACTTCAGCAATGTATGTAAATCGAAACGAATCCCAAGTGAAAACAGATCCAAATTCCTATCCATGGAGTGGAGGAAAATGTTGTATAGGCGTCAAATATAAGAAATCGCCATCTGTACATACAGACTGGCCTCGAACCCGGCCAAATGGATGATGAAGGAGTTACATCGTTTGTGTCGTACCTATTGCCACAAGAAATAAGGTACTTGGAAGGAAAACCTAGTAAATTCGAAAGTATTCGGAACTACCTGCCAAATGAATCAACAGGATTTGCACCATGCGAAATCTACTTAATCAGGAACCTGACTGTGTTTTTCGTGTGTTGATGGAATATCCACAAGGAGATAACCTAACTTGGGAGAGGAAGCTTGAACCTGTAGAAATGAACATGAGGGAGAATGCGAAAAGGAAACAGGAATGACGTGATACGTTGGTGAAACCTATAACCTACAGGACAGGAGACCTAGTGTTGGTGAACGTGCACACTAAGTAAAGGAATATAGATTCTGAAATGCATAAATTCAACCATGTATACAATGGACCATATAGAATTATCAAGATCATACACCCCAATACTATGGAGCTGGAATTTGCTCAAACCAATAGAGTGCAAGGCAAGGAACATGTGGAAAATGTAAAGAGATACTATCTGTGTGAAGATCAGGGCAACACAGAGGAGAGAAGTAATCAGGACGATGAAGTAGGGCCTGTTCAGGCATAAACATAAATGTGTATGTGTGTTTTTTGGATTCTTATTTGTATTTGGAGAGTAAAGGTCATGAGAACTAGTGTGCAAGTGTCAGCTATCGTATTTTGGTTACCATACTTATATCTGTTCAGGACTATAGCTTTTCATGATGAGAAAAGACTTAACCATATTTAGGAGATGATTTACATATGAGAACTGAAATATAGTTGTCCTTTATAGTGTGAGGAGAATTAGTATTTAGAATATTGTGTTGTGTATCAACATGACCTAAATAGGACCATTCTGTGTACTGTGTTAATAATAGATGCTCAAAAGCTGGGAACACAATTTGCAACCAGTGACAAAGACATTTCCTTAGAGACTGGTCTTGTAATGACCACACTGGTAGTCTCATATATGCATCATTGAGTAGAGAGTAAATTATTGTCATTTGCCTGAATTTGTATTACGTACTGTTTGTTATGTGCTACATTTTTGGTCACTGATGTATTAGGTTAAGTAGTTATTAGTCTATTTATAGTTATTTCCTGTGACATGTGGTGCTAATATAATAAATTTTGGTTGTGTTCTGGATGGCAAACCTCCCTGAGATGAAAGAAATGAAAATAGTTTTGTTTCAATATGGCTCAATAGATATCCAGAGTTGTATAGTGCATCAATTGCAGAGTTTTGTTATAATCTATATGCGGTAGTATTGTTTCAACAAATTACAATTTTGAGTTGTGTCATTAGTATAGTTTGTATTTTAGATGTAATCTTTTTTGTAGAGACAATTTGTGGCCAGAGTCAGAGGATTTACCATGTAATTTGTAAATTTCATTGTACTTGTATTTATATGTTTGTTCTCCTTCTATCACCGTGAACTCTTCTTTTCCACGTCCGGTCTCAATGAAGTCCTTTGGTGGAGGGGCGAGGATGTAAGGGGTCAACAGCCCCTTACATATTGAGAACAATATATCTTGGGCTCACGCAGGTTGCAGTAGGTGCTATCGATAGTCGAGTGTCCGGTGCACCAGAGTAGTTAGTTTTGGGACTCCAAGCAAATAAGTTGTTGGCTGTTAAACGAGCAGAGCAAATTTCGACAGGACGGCCGACAACGTTTACAATTGTTTAACTGCTGTATGTGTTACCCAATGCCATGGGCCTGATCTCCAGCACATACGTAAATGGCATTAACTGAATGATTTGTTGATATGTTTAAGTGTTCATTTGTGTACCATGATTACGCGACAATCGGGCTGGGCAACAACAAGTTGCGTTGCAGTGAGGACTGTGCATTCAGTGTTACATGAAGATTATTCGCGTGTGACAACGTTAATGGGTGACCTGTGATGAGTCTGTTATACTTTGTCAGACAAAGGGAGTAACTGCCTCATTTGTTGCTGTTCAGACAATAGATACAGAACATTAACAACAAAGTATGTACCGATTATTGCTACCTGACATCCTAATTAGCTTGTTGGATTTGATATGAAACAACTGCTGTGCAAATATTAACCGATCAGCCTTTATCATTTGCACATGGTCGAATTATTCTAAACTGTTAGGCTATAATCCATTAGTTAATAACTGTGGGTTTCATAAGGGAGTGTTTCAGTCTCCTTTCACGTTAACATAACTTCCTAGTTAATACGTCTGTGAAAACGAACAAACTGAAATATTAAATTATAAGCGTTCAAGTTGTCTCACCTAGTCGGATGTTGCTCCAAAGTACTCGAATGTATTTGTCTCGTTGAGGTGCATTGTGCTCGTGATAGAATCCCAGAGCATGCATGAATTCATGGTATATAACTCCCCTTTGCACACATGCCGTAGGCTGTAGATTAAGCTTTTGTCTACCACCCACTCTCCCAATAAACGAATAACACCCATCCTTGCCGCCTGTTACAAGAACATAATCTTTGTCTTTTGACGTGGCATTCCGAATATGCACACAGGAGAGTTTATTTAACTCTCTGATGGCAGAATGAATTATCCTCTTTTGGCGATCCGCTGCAAGAAAGGACGTTATCATCAGTTACATACTTTAATAGTTTGTGTACTCAAATAAATACATATTTACGAAACTATCTCAAAATTTAATTTCTAAATGCACATCATTTGTGATAACAACTTAATAATTATGACCCGAAAATTAATCTTATTATTATTAAAGACTCACTTGTACAGTTTTCGAACATATGTACTATGTACAAATTATGTGTGTACAACTGTAGCTGTTCAATCCAAGAGCTATGTGTGTGTAACTACCAACTTCTCAGCGAGGCTTTTTTCGGCGACTACTGCGTTAAATCTACAGAGAATGCTCTGCATTACATTCTAATGAACTTGGCGTGGAATTTGCTTCTGTTTACAGTGACGCATGGTATGCAGTCGTTCTCGGGATTTTTGGGTGTAGTAACCTACCATGCACTCGCCCACTGTCAGGAAAATGATCTGCGTCGTTCAAGTAGGGTTATCCCAACAAAACCACCACACTTCCTTTAACTAGTCTGTGTTCTGCTACCATCAAGAGAATCAAAATTTTCCTGAGAGTGAAGGGGTTCGATCCTGCAAGAGTTACAACATGGGAAGCACACATTTGTCTGAAGCATTTCTCTAAACAGCCACAATCATTTTGGAAAATCAACTCACTGCCTTTACTAATTCATCTGCCCTCGCTATACATGCTGTGGTCCATTGATAGTGACCGGGCCAAATATCTCACAAAATAAGCATCAAACTGAAAAACTACAAATAAGGAAACTCGTCCAGCTTGGAGGGGGAAACCAGATGGCGCTATGGTTGGCCCGCTAGATGGTGCTGCCATAGGTCAAACGGATATCAACTGCGTTTTTTTAAAATAGGAACCCACATTTTTATTACATATTCGTGTAGTACGTAAAGAAGTATGAATCGCTTTGTGATAGATGACACTGCAATAGCCACAAACGTATAAGTACGTGGTACCACGTAACATTCCGCTAATGCGGACGGTATTTGCATCGTGATACATTACCCGTGTTAAAATGGACTATTTACCGATTACGGAAAAGGTCGATATCGTGTTGATGTATGGCTATTGTGATCAAAATGCCCTACGAGCGTGTGCTATGAGTATCCGAACTGTTCGCCGGATAGTTACGTTATTTAAGGAAACAGGAAGTGTTCAGCCACATGTGAAACGTCAACTACGACCTACAACACATGATCTGGCCCGCACGATAACCGGATCTGACGTCCCCGGATTTCTTTCTGTGGGGAAAGTTGAAGGATATTTGCTATCGTGATTACAGCGCCATCTATCACAAAGCGGAAAAAGTGGTTCAACTAAGACATACATATTTCTTTACGTACTACACGAATACGTAATAAAAATGGGGGTTCATATTTTTTAAAAATGCGGTTGATATCCGTTTGACCTATAGCAGCGCCATCTAACGGGCCAACCATAGCGCCATTTGGTTTCCCCCTTCAAGATAGTCACGTTTCGTTCTTTGTAGTTTTTTCGTTTGACGCTTATTTCGTGAGATATTTGGCCCGATAACGATAGATGGACCACCCTGTATACTCAGTTGTCCTCGTCAAAGAGCGCATGTAAGTGACATCATGCAACATGACTCTTTATTCCATGAAACCTTCCACCACTGCCCCTCACTAGCTATGTAAATCGTGCCACTTTAAGCACTGTAACGTATTCGTTCATATCATGAGCTGGGATTGCCCAACAACTCGACTATGAGAAGTCAGTTTCTTCACATCTCAACAGGCTGTTCTATGACTAACCCTTGCACATGAACTGTGCCATAAGCAATAGTATGTCTTAACGCTTCCCTATCAGTAAACTTGTATATTATATCATAGGTGTGTCGGAGCGAAGATCAGGTTTAGCGTAGTGTTATACATATTTTGTAGTTCCCAGCTTTTCTGACACTCGCTCGGGGTACATGTAGCCCACCAAAAATTTCAGTGCTGTTGTAAGCACACCTAGTTAGGACTCGCTCAGTACTGTGCATTTGCTCACTGTTGCAGAAAACTCGTAAATATGTCGCTGATATGTAGCTAGAGGAGACACAAACCATTAATTCATGTTTGCCAATAGTACTGAAAGTGGTACAGTTTCACGTAACTTGTCCATAATGAGGTGCTATGATTCTTTTGGTAGAGATCAATGAATCCTTCCATCAGGATGTTTTTCTAACATTTTCTTCAGCATTTCAGAGCACGAAATATTTCCATCTTTTCCTGACGCCAGCGCTTCTGAACTTTTCTTGTCATTGTTCCTTGTCTGCTTATTGTGCTTTTATGACCATGGGCTATACATCCACCAAGGCAGAAGGTGACTGGAACGCCAGTGCACTTCTCTGATTGCAGTCTTCTAAGTTTAATATACACTGCCATTCATTGGCTGGCAAAAAGCTTTACTCCGTCGGTTTGCCAGGATATCTGTTTTTTTTTTATGAAATCTGGAATTTTCCAGACACACATTTTGAAGGGCATGACGATGACACAAAGTGCCGAGAGTGAACTGGAACACAATTCTTTCTTTATTTTAGCCTACCAATTACCCAATTATATTCTGTCCGTGTTAAGAGTTTCTTAAAACGGTGATCGCATAGCGAGTGCAACTTTTACGGTATTGTATTTGAAACGACAGGAATCAGCTTTTTTCTTTTTGGGAATGAGTCTCCCAGCTGCTTTCATGCAGTCCGCCATAAATTCGTTTCCTGTGGCAACACCTTCATCTCAGAAGGGCACTCACACCTACATTTTTCACCTTTATACTTCCTTCTAGTACAATGGAAGGTGTTCCTGTCAGTGTTTCCCGTATGTTCCTTCTGTTGCTGATTCTGTGGAGAACCTATATGTTCCTTGAATGAGATTTTCACTCTGCAGCGGAGTGTGCGCTGATATGAAACTTCCTGGCAGATTAAAACTGTGTGCCCAACCGAGACTCGAACTCGGGACCTTTGCCTTTCGCGGGCAAGTGCTCTACCATCTGAGCTATCGAAGCACGACTCACGCCCGGTGCTCACAGCTTTACTTCTTCCAGTATCTCGTCTCCTACCTTCCAAACTTAACAGAAACTCTTCTGCGAACCTCGCAGAACTAGCACTCCTGAAAGAAAGGATACTGCGGAGACATGGCTTAGCCACAGCCTGGGGGATGTTTCCAGAATGAAATTTTCACTCTGCAGCGGAGTGTGCGCTGATATGAAACTTCCTGGCAGATTAAAACTGTGTGCCCGACCGAGACTCGAACTCGGGACCTTTGCCTTTCGCGGGCAAGTGCTCTACCATTTTCTGTAAAGTTTGGAAGGTAGGAGACGAGATACTGGCAGAAATAAAGCTGTGAGGACCGGGCGTGAGTCGTGCTTCGGTAGCTCAGATGGTAGAGCACTTGCCCACGAAAGGCAAAGGTCCTGCGTTCGAGTCTCGGTCGAGCACACAGTGTTAATCTGCAGAAAGTTTTATATGTTCCTTGTCTTACGTTTTAGTTTTCAACATAATTGTACACATCATTCTACAGCACCACATTACAAGCACTCCGATTCTCTTCTTTTCCTTCACATCGCCTACTATGTAGTCATCAATTTCGAGGTTAAGTTTATTGCTAGTCTCATTTTCGCTACCCCTTACTACTTTTGCCTTACTTTGGTTTACTCTGTATTTTCAGCTCATTAGATTGTTCATTTTATTCAGCAGGTTTTGTAATGCTTTTTCATTTGAAAATAGCAATGCCATCCAAACCATATTTTTCGAAGAAGGCAGCAGATTTTTTCAATAGTTACAGGAGCTACGGTCTGAATAGTTGACTGACCAGACATTGTAACATTAGCCACCGTGGGCTTACCGTACTGGTGCTGCAAACAGCTCAAAGCAATGGAAAATACAGCTATTATTTCTTTCCTGACACCATGAAACTCTATTGTGTGGCTTAATGATGAAGTCATCATCCTGGATAAAATATTACAGAAGTAAAATAGTCCTTCATTTTTTCTCCTGATGCAGACGACAAAGTAAGATGGCATCATCAGGAAAAACGAAACTGGCATTCTACACTTGGAGCTCCTTCAACGGATAGGAAGAAACTGGCATTCTACACTTGGAGCTCCTTCAACGGATAGGAATTGTAGTGGCGACTTCAGCCAGCAAATGTATCAGGATGACTAATGTAGCGAGAAGAGGTAGACGGCACCATATTAATACTCGTCCGAGATTTCCAAATGATTTATTTATTTCCACTACAGCGCCCTCTTCAACTCTGTCATTGCCACAGGGACCCGCAATGCTGAGGTCACCACCCCAGCGACCCAGTGCAATGCACTGCTGAGTGTCAGCCTAGTTGGACTGACTCGTCAGGGCTGTGCCTGCAGCCGGCTCAGGGGTCTTCTTCCCCAACTGACAGCGCTGCCCTGCTGGGAGTTACATAGCAGTCCACTGCTTCCTTCCTCACTGGCGTAGCTGACATAGCGCCGACAATGGGCGCCCGTGATCCGGCGTCCAAGTCTGCAGCCCTTGACTCGGGATGCCTCTGGCGTGTGTTGGAAGCCAGGACGACTGCCCGCGGTAGCGAGCCGTGGAGTGGTCTGTTGCTGGCTGGCCTCAGAGGGTCGAACCAGTGACCTGCTGTGGGCTGGAACACTGGCGTCCCATCCACTGCTGTGTGTAGCCGGTGGTGTGACACGCCCTGCCATCCAGGAGAGCTGCCACACTTGACTCTCGTTAGAAAACGGCACCTATTTATACTCGGCTGTGCGCCCCTATTTTGCTAACTTGCCGCTTGTGTCATGTACTCGCCACACCTAGGTCGTGCCAGTGGATCCCTACTGCCTGTAACTTGCGCCATGCGTACTGCTGCGTTTACTCTTTTGAGCAGTTCGACGGCCCTGTGACCTCCATTCTACTTCACAACCGCTGGTCAGCGTAGCTTATTCTAAACAGGCCCGCGCATGGCTATACTCAGAAATGTTGCACCGAATCTAACTTTCCTATCTTAAACTGTGGTTCCACTACATTATTCCCCTCTTCGGAAAGACCCGGCCACTGGGTCGATCCTTAACTAGCTCTCAACTTGTTTGGGTCGGCACCTATGCCTTATTTCCTTACTATCAGGAAACTTAGATGTGGTCTAGTGCCCCTTAAAACCATGACATGAATCAAAACGTAAAAATTCCTTAGTGGATGACCACTGCTCGATCAACCCCTTACCTACTCGTGTCACGTCTTCGGTATCAAATCCACTGGGACTTGGAGTACCCTTGGTTCACTCTTGTTGGAATTAGCTCTCCACCTGATCAGAAAGAAAACAACACATCACAAAGTTAAGGCTGTGATGACACTTCGCACAGGGGTGCTCAAAATGATCGTTGTTTGCCGTTGCCTTTCCCTATAATAAGCGACATGTTGAACAAGCTGTTCGGCTGATATGCGCCCCTCTTCCTCTAAAATGAACTGGTTTATGGGGCTCAACAGATCTGGCTCCAGAGATTGATTTAAAAAGGTCAGTACAGCTGTGGCTGTGTAACATTCAATTGCATGACTCCTGAAATTGACGCTGGTAGGTGAAAGGTTGGTCCTATTATGTTACACTTTGTTCCATTGATCAAAATTCCGCTTCCCTCGGGCTCTATACGTTTCCCTTCTGCAAATACTCCCTGCTCAAAACAACTTGCCAGTACTACCAAATTCTCGTAGGTGGAGGAGATCCAATGCATCCCGTCCCGTTGCAAGCTCAATTCTGGCTCCACGATGTCCTTTGTACAGTCTATTCCTTTCCCCCTGGCTAAAAATAACTGCATCGTGCATGTGTCCCCTATTTGTAGCTTCACATATTTTCCTCCAACATTCACTATTTTTGTTCCAAACCCAACACCGACTGAATGACTACTTTCATCCTTAAATTTACGTTATATGAACTGGTGCAAGAAATATGACTTTCAAGACCCAGCTCTGTCGATAACTAAAAATTTTAACAGGAAATCGTATGACTCTGACATCGTTCAACACATATTTATTACGGCTTTGCCGCAAAATTTACTCTGACGCATTTATTTCTCCAGAACTGCGTTTGATTTCTCCTCCAACAACACTCTACATAGGTCAGACGCTTCACTTCCCTTTTCAGTGACCTCAGGACAGGAATCACCATCACCTTCCTCCCTCTTAAAAAAAAGACTGCTGTCTCTAGCAGGCTTAAAATACTCCAAAACACATACATCATACATGAAAACACAATGCGTAATTAATGTACGCAAACCAAGTGATACATAAGAAGAAAACAAAAAAACTACAAATAATCTACTACTTTCTGGATTGCAAAGCATAAGGTACTTCATGCTGTACTCTATCTTCCAGGCTTTCTCTGTGCTTAACACCTCTCTTCACTCTGTCTTTCCTCCTCTTTCCTTCCTGTGACACACCTGGAATCACATCCGGGCCACCCTTAAATGGCCGTAACCGCCCAATGTGTGCTATCGTCATTCTAGTTGGCAGCTGAGAGATGTGGTTGCAACAACTTGGTATGGCCCTTGATACCACGAGAGGAACTTCTCGTTTTCCCTTTTTGCATATAGGGGGTGGACAGAATTACCCATTGTCCCACTCTATACTGCGGTAAACTTCCTTTCCGCTTTACAGCATCTTCTTGCCTTTCCAAAGCCTTTGTATTCGCCTTTTGTACCCGTTTACAAACATCCCGAATTGTCCTTGCGAATTGATGACCAGATTCACCAGTCCATCATTTCTGTAGCTTCACTAAATCAAACGGTGACGACATTTTTCGCGCGTACAGTACGGCATATGGTGAAAACCCGGTGTTTGTATGGATTTTGCATTGTATGTGCAGGCAATATGCTTCAAATACTCGTCTCACTGATGGTGATGAGAATCCACAGAAAAACTCAGCATCTTCCAGATAGTTCTGTGTACCAATTCTGTCCTTCCGTTGACCTGTGGATGCAATGAGCTCGTCCTCAACTTCTTTACATTCAACAATTTACACAGTTCCTTCATTAAATCCGAGATGAAGTTGGTCCCATGGTAAGTAATTATTGTCTCTGGTACACCGACTTCAAAATCTAGTTATTTACTGACAGTTGCGTGACCATTGCTGCTTGTTGATTATGCATAGCCACCATCTCCACGAACCTCGAAAAATGACCTATTATTGAGAGAACGAATCCGTTCCCTGATGGTGTTTGCCTAAAAGGTCCTAAGATATCAATCCCCAACAAAGAAAATGGTCATGTCGCTTCTGGTAATCGTTGTAGCTGTATTTGTTTCTGACACAAATATGCTCTCTGTGCAAATGGTATACAATTCTTGACATACTGATCCACATCTCCTTTCCTCCCTCTCCACTAATACCTCTGCGCCACTTTCCTATTCGTCGCTGTACACCCTCCATGACCAGATAACTCATCATCATGTGCTTCCTTTTAAACCTCATCCATCAACTTTGCTGGCACTACTACCCTTGGCCCTAACTTTGTTCCCTGCACAGATGTCCGTTGTACACATTAAATTGTGGCTGCGTACAATACAATTGTTGTCAGAGTTCTGTAATTCTTTCCATAACGCTAGGTCATAACCTATGACTTCTACTTTTGCCACCTTCCTACTTAGTGCATCCACATTACTGTGCTACTTCTCAGGCTTGTGCACCACCTCATAGTTGAATTCACTAAGCCTCACAGCCCATTTAGCGAATCTAGTCAACCCCAACAACCACTTCAATGCAGCATGATCTGTCATTACACAAAATCTTCTCTCATATCAATAACATTTAAAATATGTGATTTCATAGATTATGCTAAGCATCTCCCTCTCAGTTGCTGAGTAATTTCTCTTTGCTGCATTCAACTGCCTAGACCCATAGGCTACAGGATGTTCTTCCCAATCAATTTCCTGACTAAGAACACACCCTCCCTAATGCTTGATTCGATGCATCACATTCTGGTATAAACTCCTTTTCAAAAGCTGGAAACACAAGAACTGGACTTGATATTAACACTTCTTTCAGTTTGTCAAACGCTTTCTGACACTCTCTTGTCCACTCAAATTTTACACCCTTTCATAACAATCGTGTCAACGGCTGTGCTAAATCTGCAAAACCCTTCCAGAACTTTCAATAGAAATTGAAAATTCCGATGAATGACTGCACTTCCTTAACTGCTTTCGGTTCCTGAAAATCCCTTACAGCCTGTACCAACCGCGGATCTGTCCTTACTGATAATATGACCCAAAATTTGACTTCTTTTAATGCAAAATGACATTTCTCCAGGCTCAATGTCAAACAAGCTGCTCTTAACCTCATAAAGACTTCCCTTAAACGCTTTATATGTTGCTCCATACTACCTGAAAACACTCTAATGTCATCCAAATAGACCAGACACTGCCGTGGTTTCAAACCCCTTTACACACGGTCTAGCAACCTCTGAATCGTTGCCGGAGCGTTATTCAAACCGAATGGCATTCTAATGTACTGGTAATGGACTCCAGTAGTACAGAACGCAGTTTTTGGACGATCCTCTGGAGCCACTTCTAACTGATGATAACCACTTGTCAAATCCATTGTAGAAAAGTACTGGCACTGTCCTACATGATCCAAAGTCTCCGATATGGAAAAATGGAAAAAAGAACACATTGACACTGGTGTGTCAGACCCACCATACTTGCTCCGGACACTGCGAGAGGGCTGTACAAGCAATGATCACACGCACGGCACAGCGGACACACCAGGAACCACGGTGTTGGCCGTCGAATGGCGCTAGCTGCGCAGCATTTGTGCACCGCCGCCGTCAGTGTCAGCCAGTTTGCCGTGGCATACGGAGCTCCATCGCAGTCTTTAACACTGGTAGCATGCTGCGAAAGCGTGGACGTGAACCGTATGTGCAGTTGACGGACTTTGAGCGAGGGCGTATAGTGGGCATGCGGGAGGCCGGGTGGACATACCGCCGAATTGCTCAACACGTGGGGCGTGAGGTCTCCACAGTACATCGATGTTGTCGCCAGTGGTCGGCGGAAGGTGCACGTGCCCGTCGACCTGGGACCGGACCGCAGCGACGCGCGGATGCACGCCAAGACCGTAGGATCCTACGCAGTGCCGTAGGGGACCGCACCGCCACTTCCCAGCAAATTAGAGACACTGTTGCTCCTGGGGTATCGGCGAGGACCATTCGCAACCGTCTCCATGAAACTGGACTACGGTCCCGCACACCGTTAGGCCGTCTTCCGCTCACGCCCCAACATCGTGCAGCCCGCCTCCAGTGGTGTCGCGACAGGCGTGAATGGAGGGACGAATGGAGACGTGTCGTCTTCAGCGATGAGAGTCGCTTCTGCCTTGGTGCCAATGATGGTCGTATGCGTGTTTGGCGCCGTGCAGGTGAGCGCCACAATCAGGACTGCATACGACCGAGGCACACAGTGCCAACACCCGGCATCATGGTGTGGGGAGCGATCTCCTACACTGGCCGTACACCACTGGTGATCGTCGAGGGGACACTGAATAGTGCACGGTACATCCAAACCGTCATCGAACCCATCGTTCTACCTTTCCTAGACCGGCAAGGGAACTTGCTGTTCCAACAGGACAATGCACGTCCGCATGTATCCCGTGCCACCCAACGTGCTCTAGAAGGTGTAAGTCAACTACCCTGGCCAGCAAGATCTCCGGATCTGTCCCCCATTGAGCATGTTTGGGACTGGATGAAGCGTCGTCTCACGCGGTCTGCACGTCCAGCACGAACGCTGGTCCAACTGAGGCGCCAGGTGGAAATGGCATGGCAAGCCGTTCCACAGGACTACATCCAGCATCTCTACGATCGTCTCCATGGGAGAATAGCAGCCTGCATTGCTGCGAAAGGTGGATATACACTGTACTAGTGCCGTCATTGTGCATGCTCTGTTGCCTGTGTCTATGTGCCTGTGGTTCTGTCAGTGTGATCATGTGATGTATCTGACCCCAGGAATGTGTCAATAAAGTTTCCCCTTCCTGGGACAATGAATTCACGGTGTTCTTATTTCAATTTCCAGGAGTGTATTACTATGCTCTATAATACCATCCGGAAGCTGCTGATCAATAGAATCCTCCACAAAAGGCTGCAAATACCTCCTGACACCAAATGTAGTGGACACGTCTGCCACCGAAAGTATCAGGATGACCAATGTAGCGGGAAGAGGTAGAAGGCACCGTATTAAGACTCATCTGAGCTTTCCAAATCATTTATTTGCTTCCACTACAGTGCCCCGTTCACCTCGGTCCATGTCACAGGGTCCTGAATGGTGAGGCCACCACCCCAGCGACCCAGCGCAACGCGCTGCTGCGTGTCTGCCTTGCAGGACCGCGTCGTCAGGGCTGCACCTGCAGCCAGCTGAGTGGTGTTCTTCCCCACTGACTCAAAGCTGCCCTGCTGGGACCTGCCGAGTGATCTGCTGCTTCCTTCCTTGTTGGCGTAGCTGAGATCCAGCGTCCAAATCTGCGGCCCTCGCCTCGGGATGACTCCGGCGTGGCCAGGACGATTACCCGCAGTAGTGAGCTGTGGAATGGCCCACCACTGACTGGCTTTCTATGGACCCCGCGTCAGCCTCAGAGGGTCGAACTAGAAACCCGCCATGGACTGAAATGCTGGCGCCCCATTTGCTGCTGTGTGTAGCCGGTGGTGTGACACGCCCCACTGTCCAGGAGAGCTGCTGCACTTGAATGACCCTCGTTAGAAAACGGCACCGATTTATACCTGGCTTTTCGCCCCCGTTTTGCTAATGTGCCGCTCCGAGTCATATACTCACCATATCTAGGCTGCGCCAGTGGGCCCATTCTGCCTGTAACTTGCGCAATGCATACAGCTGCGTTCACCCTTTTCAGCAGTTCGACGGCCCTGTGGCCTCCAGTGCACTTCACAATCGCTGGTTAGCGTAACTTACTGTCAACAGGCCTGCGCCTGGCTGTAACTTGTGTGCTGAGAAATGTTACACTGAATCTAACTTTCTATCTTAAACTGTGGTGCCGCTACAGAATAAAGCAAAAATAAACGAAACCGAGCCGGCCGGTGTGGCCAAGCAATTCTAGGCGCTTCAGTCTGGAAACACGCGACTGCTATGGTCGCAGGTTCGAATCCTGCCTCGGGCATGGATGTATCTGATGTCCTTAGGTTAGTTAGGTTTAAGTAGTTCTAAGTTCTAGTGGACTGATGACATCAAATGTTAAGTCCCATAGTGGTCAGAGCCATTTGAAAACGAAATTAATAGGCTGAATAGTTCTGTGTCAGAAGGCTAGGACTTCTAATCTGATCAGTTCTAGATTGTCAACACAAAATCAAATAGTTATAGTGCAGGAATAACCGTAAAATGAATAAAAAAAATAGGAATGCGGGTAAGCTACTATGAACAGCTCAGTGAACGTATTATAGTAGCCAAGGTAGACCCAAAGCCAATGCCCACAACAATAGTACAATATTGTGTGACCACCAATTCCACAGATGATGAAGAGATTGAAGAACTGTTAAGATGAGATAGAAGAGATTATGCAGATAGTTAAGGGATACGAAAATTTGATTATTATGGCTGAATGAAACGCGATACTGGGAGAAGGAAGATGGGAACAATGGTATGATAACATGGATTTGGGAAAGGAATGAGAGTGGATGCCACCTGAGAGAATATTGCACACAGCATAATTTAATCACTGATAACACTTACTTTAAGAATCGTGAAAGGTTGTTGTATACTGGAAAAGACCCTGGTATACCACACGGTTTCAGATTGATTGTGTATTAATAAGATGTAGACTTCGAGACGAGATTTTAATCTGGAAGACATTTCCAGAGGCAGATGTGGACTCTGACCATTATTTATCGGCTATGAACTGCAGCTTACGAAACTGTTTGAAACTCACGAGATGAAGGGACCTGGATAAAAAGAAGGAACCAGAAATTGTTGAGTTTCAGAGGAAGCGTTATCAACGTTGGACTGAAACAGGGGAAAGGAATACAACAGAAGATGAATGGGTAACTTTGAGAGATATCTGGAAATACATCACACTATTAACTGTTTGACATAAGCTGCTGGTGTTAGTAGTTTATGTTCCCTGGCAAATTCTGGGCGTTGCCAATCATCCGTGGTATATGTATCATACAAAACATACATTTCTTATAATACATTACTTATGGTGTATGTAGTGGTGTTCTAAGTGTACGTGATTTTTCAGTTCATTTCCTACGCGTAATGTTTCCTAGCTTATGCCAGTGACAGTATATCGTTACATTCATATAGTAACACTGTTATGTGATTTACACATAGATATACAGTGTGAGTCACCTAACGTTACCGCTGGATATATTTCGTAAACCACATCAAATACTGACGAACCGATTCCACAGACCGAACGTGAGGAGAGGGGCTAGTGTAATTGTTTAATACAAACCATACAAAAATGCACGGAAGTATGTTTTTTAACACAAACCTACGTTTTTTTTAAAATGGAACCCCGTTAGTTTTGTTAGCACATCTGAACATATAAAGAAATACGTAATCAGTGCCGTTTGTTGCATTGTAAAATGTTAATTACATCCGGACATATTGTAACCTAAAGTTGACGCTTGAGTACCACTCCTCCACTGTTCGATCGTGTGTATCGGAGAGCACCGAATTACGTAGGGATCCAAAGAGAACGGTGATGGACCTTAGATACAGAAGAGACTGGAACAGCACATTACGTCCACGTGCTAACACCTTTTTATTGGTCTTTTTCACTGACGCACATGTACATTACCATAAGGGGTGAGGTACACGTAAACACGTGGTTTCCGTTTTCAATTACGGAGTGAAATAGAGTGTGTCCCGACATGTCAGGCCAATAGATGTTCAATGTGGTGGCCATCATTTGCTGCACAGAATTGCAATCTCTGGCGTAGTGAATGTCGTACACGCCGCAGTACAACTGGTGTTATGTCGCCGCAGGCTGCCACAATACGTTGTTTCATATCCTCTGGGGTTGTAGGCACATCACGGTACACATTCTCCTTTAACGTACCCCACAGAAAGAAGTCCAGAGGTGTAAGATCAGGAGAACGGGCTGGCCAGTTTATGCGTCCTCTACGTCCTATGAAACGCCCGTCGAACATCCTGTCAAGGGTCAGCATAGTGTTAATTGCGAAATGTGCAGATGTACCATCATGCTGATATCACATACGTCGACGTGTTTCCAGTGGGACGTTTTCGAGCAACGTTAGCAGAACATTCTGAAGAAACGCGATGTAAGTTGCAGTGCTCTCCGATACACACGATCGAACAGCGGAGGAGTTGTACTCAAGCGTCAACTTTAGGTTACAATATCTCCGGATGTAATTAACATTTTACAATGCAACAAACGGCACTGATTACGTATTTGTTTATATGTTCAGGTGTGCTAACAAAACTAACGTGGTTCCATTAAAAAAAAAACGTAGGTTTGTGTTAAAAAACATACTTCCGTGCATTTTTGTATGGTTTGTATTAAACAATTACACTAGCCCTTCTCCTCACGTTCGGTCTGTGGAATCGGTTCGTCAGTATTTGATGTGGTTTACGAAATATAGCCAGCGGTAACGTTAGGTGACTCTCCCTGTATATGCGATCA
Source organism: Schistocerca cancellata (assembly GCF_023864275.1). NCBI lineage: Eukaryota > Metazoa > Arthropoda > Insecta > Orthoptera > Acrididae > Schistocerca > Schistocerca cancellata. The sequence goes on from NC_064626.1 coordinate 313,087,761, forward strand.
GCATAACGAAGTTTTTCCGAAATTATACACAGTTGTCATACATAAATGATGTA